>NC_064922.1:695569840-695872870 GCF_023897955.1 Schistocerca gregaria | reverse complement strand
CTGAACCCATGAAACAAAGTATGAACAAGTCGCCCATCCCCTTTTTTAGAGTCAGTGTGTACCAGATAATCACACTGGAAATAATTAATAGACGAGAGGTCTGAGTTGAAAGTAGCCCAAGTAGGGACAGCATGAACTTATTTATCGTGGTAGAGTACACAGCTTGGTCATGTCCAGTGATGGAGATAATAGCGGAAGTATCACCAGGAAATTATGACGGAAGTAACTGTGAACGTTTTGATGAGCGATAATAGTACAAATAAGAGCTGCTCAACCCATAGTTACCACCGACTGCTGGAAGCATTATGCACACAGACTTGAAAATGATAGTGACACCCGTTTATCACCAAGTCACTCTAACTGAGCCAGTGGGGTGGCGAGAGGGTCTATGTCCTTTCATCAATCCCAACGCCACAGAAAGTGGGCCCCATAACAAACCTAACAAGGGAGGCGATTAGAATTTGATCCGGCCACCAATAGCCTGTACTTCCAGTTCAGATGCAGGACTAGGCTGCAGTGGCGTCAAATCTATGAAGGCTGGAAGGTCTGGTATCATAACGCCTCGAGATAGCCGAGGCTATGAGGTTCAAAGTAACGGCTCGGGAGCTTCTGCAGCACATAATTCATCTGCAGTTGAGAAAATTTCTCCGTCTCCACGAGACATTAGTTCACAGCTGAGGTAAGCTATCGGTGGTCACAGACTGCCAGGGAAAATAGCTTTAATATCATTAATTCACCAGTTAATTCTTTCGGCTCTTAAATTAATCACTAGAGCAATACGTGACCAGTATTATTAGATTTGTGATCTTTCACGCAAGCCAAATTCTGCAATCGGATATACAAAGTGGTTATAATTAAACTGACTGCGTTCTGAGTGCTGCAGCAAGGGCTGTATGCATGGCAGGACGCTGAAATATCATAGGCTTGTTTATTAATCAAGCGCGCGCTGTGTATGTTAAAATGAAATAGTTCCGCTTCCTGCCACCACGTGAAAATATGGCGCTGTAAGCAGTCAGAAAGAGATAGGGGGTGTTTCCTCTTCCACTTTCAGTGTGCTGTTTGTCACTTGATGATACCTGCTGATTTCCTTTGACTGGTAGTATAAAAGGTTAAGAAGGTTGAAGTCTTCCATATCAAATGCAATGATACATGAGGAGTAAGTCCGTACACTACTGGTAAAGATGTTTTATCAGAACACCAACAACAGCAGCGCTGCACTGCGGGAATATCGCCGATAGAAAATGCTCCGAAGGGGCCTCGTGTCAATAAATGGGCTGAATAATATAATCAAGGAATTTGAAGAAACAAGTGAACCGGGGTAGTCCAGCAGGGGAAGGGAGGTGACCCATGCCCATGCCAGATGATAAGTTGCTGAAGCTGAAGCCAACCGAGCAGTACATGCCTCAAATTCTGCACCCAGTACTCGAGCTATACTACAGGGATTGTCTCTACCCTGGTCGATCGTTCAAAAGATTTTGCGTCCCATTTGCACTGGTATTCACGCACGATTCAGAATATGAGCCAAGTGAAATCCCAAGATAGACTACGACGCGTGACTTCGCCTTTCGTTCTTTCGCATGCGATCACAGAATATTCTTTGGACGGACGGGGCACATTTTACTATGCACCGTGCCGTGAATGCAGAGAACTGAAGCATGTTTTGTGCAGGTATGTCCACTGCGCTCACATTATGTGACTGTCTAGGGTAGTTTCACAAGCTTCCATTTTTCTTTGAGGGGATGTCATCTCGCGGACCTGTTAGGTGTACAGTGACATCTGCAAATTACGGTGGAGGCCATTAAAATTGCTACACCACGAAGATGACGTGCTACAAGCGCGAAATTTAACGGACAGGAAGAAGATGCTGTGATATGCAAATGATTAGCTATTCAGAGCATTCACAAAAGGTTGGCGCCGGCGACAACACCTACAACGTGCTGACATGAGGAGAGTTTCCAACCGATTTCTCATACACAAACATCAGTTGACCGGCGTTGCCCGGTGAAACGTTGCTGTCATGTCTCGTGTAAGGAGGAGAAATTCGTATCATCACGTTTCCGACTTCGATAAAGGTCGGATGTAGCCTATCGCGAATGCGGTTTATCGTATCGCGACAATGCGGTTCGCGTTGGTCGAGATCCAATCACTTTTAGCAGAATATGGAATCGGTGGGTTCAGTAGGGTAATACGAAACGCCGTGCTGGTTCACAACGGCCTCGTATCAGTAGCAGTCGAGATCACAGACATCTTATCCGCATGGCCGTAACGGATTGTGCAGCCACGTCTCGATCCCTGAGTCAACAGATGGGGACATTTGCAAGACAACAACCATCTGCACGAACAGTTCGACGACGTTTGCAGCAGCATGGACTATCAGCTCGGAGACCATGGCAGGGGTTACCCTTGACGCCGCATCACAAACTGGAGCGCCTGCGATGGTGTACTCAACGACGAACTTGGGTGCACGAAAGGCAAAATGTCATTTTTTCGGATGAATCCAGGTTCTGTTTACAGCATCATGATGGTCGCATCCGTGTTTGGCGACATCGCGGTGAACACACATTGGAAGCGTGTATCCGTCATCGCTATACTGGCGTATCACCTGTCGTCATGGTAAGGGATGCCATTGGTTACACGTCTCGGTCACCTCTTGTTCGCATTGACGTCGCTTTGAACAGTGGACGTTACATTTCAGATGTATTACGACCCGTGGCTCTACCCTTCTTTCGATCCCTGCGAAACCCTACATTTCAGCAGGATAATGCACGATCGCATGTTACAGGTCCTGTATGGGCCTTACTGCATACAGGAAATGTTCGACTGCTGCCCTGGAAAGCACATTCTCCAGATCTCTCATCAATTGAAAACGTCTGGTCAATGGTGGCCGAGCAACTGGCTCGTCACAATACGCCAGTCACTACTCTGGATGAACTGTGGTATCGTGCTGAAGCTGCATCGGCAGCTAGCTTTACCTGTACACGCCATCCAAACTCTGTTTGACTCAATGATCAGGCATATCAAGGCCGTTATTACGGCCAGAGGTGGTTGTTCTGGGTACGATTTCTCAGGGTCTATGCACCCAAATTGCGTGGTAATGTCAGCTCTAGTATAATATATCTGTCCAATGAATACCTTTTTATCATCTGCATTTATTCTTGGTGCAGCAATTTTAATGGCCAGTAGTGAATATGGATGTCCCTGCGTAACACGTGATTTCGACTTTGCAAGAACGCAACTGGGTCCACAATACTATTCTCATGTAAGATGGGTGGCACCATACATCGCTTGACAGGTGAAGGGTTTGCTTCGAAAAAACAATGGTTCAAATGGCTCTGAGCACTATGGGACTTAGCATCTGAGGTCATTAGTCCCCTAGAACTTAGAACTATTTAAACCTAACTATCCTGAGGACATCACACGCATCCATGCCCGAGGCAGGATTCGAGCCTGCAACAGCAACAGTCGCGCTGTTCCGGACTGATGCGCCTAGAACCGCTCGGTCACAGAGGCCGGCGGTTTGCCTCGAGATAGCTTTGGTAACGACTGCATCATCTCTAGGCAATTTCAAGATGTGTTGTCTTCCAGATTCCCAGACTTAAATCTGTGTGGCTTCTGGTCATAAGGATATCTGAAAGATCGGTTCTATCAGGGATTTATCTGGACTCCTGACCTGAAGGAGAGTGTGCGACGACATAACTCTGGTTACACCGGATATGCTGAAAGCAGCTGTCAACTATGTCGTGTTATGGATGAAACTCACAGAGAGAGGTGGCGCAGTGGTTAGCACCCTGTACTCGCATTCGGTCATCCAGATTTAGATTTCCCGTGATTTCCCCAAATCGCTTCGGGAAAATGGTAGTATGATTCCTTTGAAAGGGTAAGGCCGATTTCCTTCCCTATCCTCAACACAATCCGACTTTCTGCTTCGTCTCTAACGACTCCGATGTCGACAGGACGCTAAACTGAGTCTTTATTCCTTTACAGATGCAGCTTGTTGCTGAATCAGAAGACCATATTGAACACTTGTTTTAAATCGTGGCCATATCCTAATAAATGTCCCAGAGCCACAGTTATAATGTGTTTGATCTTTCCTCCCCTATTCTTGGACCCACACCAACTACATCCTGATCGCTTACAGCGCCAAATATTCATCTCGTGGCGGAAAGTCAACTATTATAACTTTTAGCATGTTTCGTGAGCATACCGATAACTGAACACACCTGAGATGTTTCAGTGTTCTGCTATTTACAGAGTCCGTACTACAGCACTCGGAACACCGTCAGTTTAAATAAAACCACCCATTATAAATTTAATTTTATCTGGCAAATTTCGCTTTCTCAAGAGGTTGGAGAGAGCTCCAGTCGTATCTTTTGCTTACCTCTTGTAGGACAGAGAAAAGTTCCTGAACTACAAACTCTGTATATTGCTTGTCAGTTAATAACTTACATAAGTACATCAATGCCTCCCTGTGGTTGCAGACTAGGGCTGCGTTCATGTGGATCCTTTTCTAAAGTAATGAACATGAAGGAGCACAAGTTGAATCCTCAACAGTCATTGTCAATTTTTCAAGGATCTTCTGACGGAAGAGTATTCAATGTTATCTGTGTGATCAACAAAAAGCCATACTAATAAATACTTCCTAAATATGAAGTTGATACTTAATCTACGATATTGACCAAGTCACACCAATTTAACAAAAACAAATTTTCATTGATACCGATGTCCTTTTTTTCAGCAGGTAAACACTGCTTCTCCTTTTCCAAATAGCTATGGTTTTAGTCTTTGTAAAGTGGGTATGATATTTGAAGTGTATGTTGCTCTTTGCTTCCATAGACTATTTTTTTTACAATTTATTTGCCTTCCATTTAGCTCTGACTCAGAAGCCAAATGCTTTTTCAGACAAACGACTGGATTTGAATCCTCACTTAAGAAACTTTTAGTTTCATGTTCATTTAATTTAAAATTAATTACAGCTATAGGTGGCATGTAACTTGCAATTGGTCTCGGAATATTTACATTATTCTGATTATATCTGTTGTAGATGATTGTATGTAGTAAAAAAGACTCACGTTAGCGTGGGAAAAGAAAATGTTTCAGAATTATATTCTCGTTTTAGTGAAGTATATTTCTACCTTTCCTTCTTTATTAAATCTTTAATATATTCCAAATACGGCAACCGTTTAACCGGCAAGAAATTTCTGTAATGAGAGACTGTCATATACGCCACTGCCTATGATAGCTTTAAAAATGTTGAGCCTTTACGAATCTGAATCCCTGTGAGTCGTTTTAAATGATGAAAATATATTAATACCTATAAGGGCTTATACTTCAGATCTGAGAGAGCCAAGCTGCTCCAATTAGTACTAATTTTGTGTGGCCTCAGTGACCTGGTGATTATCTTTCTGTTTGACGCCGCTTCGGTGCTTTGCCTGTTCCTACCTTTCTCAGTTTTTTAGTCGGGGACAGGGGACCTACGGTCTAACGTGGAATCCAAACCAAGTGTTGTTTCTAGCACATCCTCACTTCGTTGGCAGGTGAAGGCTAGGTTAAAGGGAAGACGGAAAATCCGTGGTCTGACTGAGATTCGATCCCACGTGCTCCCTGTTTCCATGCACGCGCTTTGACACTGCACCGTCAAGCCCTATGTTTATAAGGTTTGATGAGTAAGTTAGCGAGTATCAAAACATGTGACATATACGGCCATATCTTTTGGTTGCGCTGACTTAGAAGTTTAAAATATTTAGGCCACCAAGGGTCTGAGGATCGTAGTATTTGACATAAATTTCAGCTTCATATCTCCGCCGTTTCTGAGGAAAAGGGTCTTCCCATACGTACGGACTGGCAGACGGACAACTGACTACAAAAGGAACCATTTTTTACGTGATATTATTACAAATTAGCAATTTTCGGATGTTTTTCCTTCACTTGCCCAATGAAACATTACTTTTTGCCAAATAGTATGGTTCTAGGTCAACGGGAAGCAGCCTGCAGGCTTTGATGAATGAGTTTTCGAGTGTTAAAATATTAGACATAAATGGCCGTTCTTTTGACTGCATTGACTTAGAAGTTTGCTTTACACCGGCAAGGAACCGTATAGCTGCCATAATTTCAACTTGATATCTCTATCCGTTCATGAGTAAAAGGGGTCTCAGCAGTAGGACAGACACACACACAAGGAAGTGGTCCCAATAGGGTTCCGTTTTTACCGGTTGAAGTACAGAACCGTAAAGATAACACCGACTTCGTAATTTCTTTTCTTGAATCTCAAACGTTCTAGAAAACGTGAGTACATTCATAATGTCCGTGCATACCGTTTCCTCCAACATTACTCATACATACTTCCATTTCATTTTTTTCTTACTGCCTTTGTTGTTTTTGCAGGAACCCAACTCCAGATGGAGACCCTGTAACATGGCCGAAAGTTACATCTGACGATGAACCGGAGTACTTAGAGATCGGCGAAGAGTTGAAAGCTAAGAGGGGCTTCACCAAGGAGCGTACTGAATTCTGGCGATCACTAAGTTCTTTGTGGAATTCCGGAGTACAGGAAGACACTAAGGACGAACTGTAGTTGCCAGAAGTTGAAGCCAGAAGTAGAATTTCTTAATGTATTTGACACACAAATTAATAAAGGCTATAACTTAATCGTTTCAGTTGTAGAATCTATTATTGACAGTACGAGTATACATCATGTACACTGAGATATTTCTTTCAAAAGCGTTTATAACAAAAGTGTAAATGAGCGACTTGTTTCCGTAGCCACTCTACACTTATCAGTACCACAAGAAATTTGGGACCAAACTGCTGAGGCCATCGGTCCCTACGCTTACACACTACTTAATCTAACTTGAACTAACTTACACGAATGACAACACACACACCCATGCCCGAGGGAGGACTCGAAACTCCGAAGAGTGCACCTCGCGAACCACGACATGGCGTCCCTAGACCTCACGGCTACCCCGCGCTGCAGTACCACAAGATCTCGTTTCCATAATTACAAATGACTTTCTTAAAATGTCGAAAGACTTAAAGCTATTTTTTCCTGGAATCCTCTGACACACTCTTGGGTGACGGGGTGGGGGACAGTGGACAAACACGGACAATAAAGTGAGCTTCAGCCACGAGATGAATAAAATGAAGTTGTCGTTCTTGGCGAGTTGAAGTAGTAAAAATTTGTCGTATTCCAGCTGGACGAGCTCATGTAGGTGTCGCGCCTTTTAATTTAGATTTTTGTTCCATTAGGCTGGATCTGGTCTTCTCCAGACGGGGTACTTTTAATAATCATGGTCTGTTTCGCATTCTCTAAACATTCTAGATGAAAGATTTTTCCGAAATCAATCGACTTGAAGCTAAGTGTACTCTTTCTATTGTAATATTAACAACTTGCTTCAGACACTACATAAAAATATACCTTCTTCCTAAAAACCATACTCAATTGATCAGCAACGTGCACACAACCCGACGTAAAATCAGTGGGTGGATATTATGTTTGTATCAGCAGCTAATGTGGACTACTTCGCTAAATACGCAGAATCACGTAAATAAGTATTTTATTAATTTCGAGTTAAAGTGCATAACGACAAACCACCAGCAAAGAATGAGCTTTCGACGGCATATGTCTCCACAACACAAGCCAATAATTAGCTGTCTAACTATTTAGTTTAGTCACTTTGCCGGACTATCGCTACGAACATATAGATATTGTTTACGTCATGGCGAAACAGACTTTCGAAGCTGATGGAGAACGGTAAACGTATCAGCTTGAGAAAGGTAACCTTTATTTTGAAGCGAATGAATCGGAATCTGTGAGCGAAAATTTACTAAACGAAAATTTACCATTGGTCTTCTGACGATAGGAAAAAACCAACAAGAGCACACAGCCTGGCAAAGAAGATAATGGAACACCCACAAGATCTGGTCCTACACGTGCATAACGTCGACAGCTGTGTAAATGATTAGATTTGCAATTCTCTGTGATATGTCGAAAGGCCACCAAAGTGCATTAGCGACGTTCATGTTTAGTGTAGTTACCAGGCCCCGTAGGACATATAAAGGGGGTTAACGCCATTTGAGAAGGATACGAGAGATTCCTCGTATGAACAACACCTGACGGAGTTTCAAGCGAACCTCGTTGTAGGTCTTCATGTGGTCAGCTGGTCGGATCGTTTAATATCCAGATTTGTGGGACATTTGGATGTGACAATGGCCCGACGTTGGACTGTATTGGAAACGTGACGCCAGGCATATTCGTCAGGGTCGGTCAACCTCGTACGACCATAAGGGAGGATTACCGTACTGAGCACAAAGCACATCATAACCCGTTCACATCTGTGCCTGCCATCCGCGAACAAGTTATGGATTCCCTGGAATATTCTGTACCATCCTGCACAATTTGTCAGATACTACCAGCTACCGGGTCAGGGAATTACCATCCCATACGTACCCTGCACTTTACAGCAGAACACAAACAGCTGAGTTTGGTGTGCTGCCATGATCGTTACACATGGATTGCTGTCATATGGTATTTGATTGTGTTCGGTAACTAATCGCGAATCTGCACTACCTCGGATCACCATGGTCGAGGAGTTCGGAGGCGACAGTGTTTTGGAAAGGCACAGTGGTGTAACTCCTCGTATCCTGGTGGGGGAGCCATTTACGATGACTTCATATCACCACCGATAGTGATTGAGGGTATTCTGGTGCGAAAACGGTATCTCATGTACAACCTGCATGCTCATGTGTTACCTCTCAGGTGAAAGTATTGAAGTGCTATTTTTTAATAGGAGAATCCTTATCCACATGTACGACTTGTCTGAACGGCCTGCTTTAAGTTGAGGTATCTCTACGACCAGCAAAATTCCCAGATCTGTCCCAGTAGAACATGTATGCGACCATCTCGGACATCTATTCCATCGCGGCGCCAGTAACCAGCTTATCAAGAACTGGTTACTGCTGTGGACCAGCTTGCCTCAAGAGAGGATACAATGGCTTCCCAACTACACGTGCATCCAGTGTAGAGAGAGTGCAAAGTCACACTGAGCAGTGCGTTCATACGGCTAAGTTCTTTGTAAATTTGTTTCTGAATTATGACCCTTTTAATAACATAAAATACCTTCTTAACCTACGGAATTTGATTCGTTTCCTGTTCCTCTTCTGGTTGTATCATTTCTTTTAATTTTTTTTTCTTTTTTGCAAGAGAGTCTATTTTTATAATAACTTTTTTTGCCAGCGAGGCTTTGGCATTGGTTCTAAAGCATAAATTAGATCGTGAAAGAGTCACTCTCTATGTATTATACAAATATGACATCATTGAAGTTCTGTGAAAGCCTTTCGAAAAACTTAGGTGTCGTTCGGACGATGTCACACGCTGTGAGATTTCTTGCGAGATCCTCTCCATGCGTGCATTGTACACATGTTTCTATCAAGTCAAGAGTGGAAGAGCGGAAGAGCAAGAGCGAAGTGTACGGATTGCAAATGGTGTAAGACAGGGGTTTAGTCTTTCATACAATGAAGCCTTTCACGACCAAATTTTTCAGCTGCTGAAAATTTTTCCGGGTTGTATCTAAGTGGTCCACGGAACTCTTCAATCCCTGACGTTTCGTCCAAGGTTACATCGGACAACCAGGAAAAATTTTCAGCAGATGTACTCTCTCGCCCCTAATGTTCGATCTGTATGTCGAAGAAGAACTGACGGTAATAAAAGAAAGATTCAAGTGTGGGGTTAAATTTCTAGGAGAAAGAATATCAATGGTAAGATTCGCTAATGACATTGCTATCATCAGTGGAAGTGAAGACGAATTACGGGATCTTCTGACCAGAATGAACAGTATAATGAATACAGAACATGTACTGAGAATAAATCGAAGAAATACGATAAGGTAAGGGATGAGGAGGTTCTCTGCAGAATCGGCGAGGAACGGAATATACAGAAAACACTGACAAGACTAGACAAGTTGTTAGGACATCTGATAAGTGCCAGAGTCTCTGGCGGTCATATGTAAATAAAATCTTTTCGGTTTCCAAGCCGCGTCAGTTCGATTCAATTCTCGAGCTTTCGATGGAGTACAAGTAAAACCACTGGTGACAATGGCGGAGGTTGCCACCGAAATCGCGAGAATTTTATCCGAACTGAAGTGGCTTGAAAACAGAGAACATTTTACTAGGACATCTGTTAAGACATCGCGAAACAACTTCTTCGGAAATAGATGGATATGTAGCAGGTGAAAACTGTAGAGAAAAACGGAGATTGGAATACATCCAGCGAATAATTGAGGACGCGGTTCCAAGTGCTACTGTGAGATGAAGAGGTTGGAGCACGAGAGGAATTGTTGGCGGGCTGCATCAGACCAATCAGAAGACTGATGACTCGAAAAAAATACGGAAAAATTGTTACCATGCTACTTCCTGCGATGGCTGTTAATAACTATTCATTTTCATCTAGAAGTGCTGTTTCTGCATCTGCATCTGCATCTATACCAGCAAGCCACTTTATGGTGCGTCATGATGGGCACATTGTGAAGCACTGTTTCTTCCCCTTCTTGTCAGGGAATGCTTTGTTTTGATATGACTGGACCCTACTTATTATTTTTTTCTTGTTCTTCTTTTCTCCAAAGTAATTCGTATCCTAATGAAATTGACAATGAGTCTTTTACGAATAACCTAAAACGTTATAATGAACTGTCCGTCTCTTTCATTAACAATGTAATTCACAAAAAAGGAGAAACTTTCTTGAAACTAACCTGCTCTTAGAAAAGCGCACAGGCCCTACATTATGCCAACAGCGGCCGCCTGTCTGATTATACGCTGCTACAGCAGACTTCTAAACTAAGAAACAAACATATATGTAACAACAAACGTAATGATTTCAGAAGCCCGCAGGCCGCCCTGAGCTGGAGATTGTACAGCTCAATGATAATAACTGTAATTAATCAATTTTTTTCATAAATAAGGAAACTTCATCAAACTCAATTTTAAATAAAATACACACAGCACTATTAACTGATGCCATTAGTTAATGGCATCGCAGAATTACTGAAAATGGCAGTCCACTCTAGCAATATCTGCCCAATAACAAACAATTAGTAACGGCGTCTGTTATCTAATGGACCAATGATTTCTAAACAAGAATGTGTTTCGATAAACTCATCCAGCTTCAAGGTAACTCAATAAAATGTAAATTAGACAAAAGCTTTAAATGAGCTTTAACACACATATTTTTTTGGAAATCAACCAGCATATTGAAATGCCAAATACACTTAAGGCTAATAAAGATCATTGTTATTAGGGGCAGGGCAAAACGCACTAAGCAATTAAGGTACAGAAAATGAACAAAGTTTTACAGACCTGCAGATGCTCACTCTTATGAGTTCAATTCTGATCAACCACATAGAATAGCCTTCCAGAGGCGTACAGCGCCGTTCCAGTGTGACGACAACTAATGGCGTTTACCACTGATCACATTCCAGCTCAGCGAACCACCAAAATGTCGCCGCCCACTGCGACCACAAAGGCCAACTCAACTCGCTACAGCGAAGAACTTCACGCCGACCGCCATCTCTCCATGTAAGCCAGTTCTCGAGGGCTTAGTAACACATCACAACATTGCTCGGGTTCCTCTGCTGTCTACTACAAGTTCTAAAGTATACTTCGGCACTACACCACTTTGTGCCTGCCGTAAACTCGGCTTCGACGAAGAACTGCAATCTGCTCAGTGGTAAACCACCTCATTCAATTCTTCGTCCACAGCCGTCCCCAACGGTCCGCTCTTTCCTCCTTTAAGCTTCGGCGCTGCACGGTCGTCGGCTCGAAGCGAGTGATACATCGCGGGCAATCAGCAAGACTCTCTGCATTCGGCTAATGACTGTCTCTACCTCCCCGCTAGAGGACCTCACAATGGAGGGAGAAGTGGTGCACCACCTAAGTCTCTTGGTTAACATTATAATCATTATCGGGCTGAATCTATCATGGACCCGCATTAGCTGCCTTGTTTTTTTTAGTGCTGCACCCAGAAACTGACAGAAAAGAGGGAGCATCTTCTGGGTAATGCCCTGACCAGCCATTCTTTGAGCCCCAAAATTCCGTACATAAATCACATCCCCCCCCCACTGCCGAATCTACACTCCTGTCTCTCCTGATTGTGCCGCTTCGTCTGTTTTCCATGGACACGACGGCATTTTGATATGTCACGTTCCACCTAGCCTTAACACGCGAAGGACTGACCTTTTCCGGCTGCAAGTTGACAGTCGTTCACAGGTTAGAAAATGGTGAGTTGAACAAGTAGCCCGTCTTCAACTGAGCAAGTGTATTTCTACGGGCTTCTTGATGTACAGTATTAAAGGCTACACTTAACCACGATACTGACCTGTTCCGGAACGATTGACTTTTAGCATGGTACATAATTCAAGCTGCCTTTAAATTACAGCTGATATACTCAGCAAAGGATGGCTGCAGATAATAAGCAATGATTGTTACGCGCTTAGTAACATAATCAAAGCAAAACCTCTTTAAAGGATGCGGAAAGGAAGGCGACTGCATTATCGGGGAAGAGGGTTTTAGGAAGGCCAACTCTGGAAAAGTGGGAAAGGTATTAGTACGATGGGGAATGGTGCCCATCACCGTAACCAATCTGCTCGTAATCAGCCACGCATACCGGTGGAATGTGTCAGCGTCTTCAAATATGTAGTCTGGTAATTGCCCGACATAATAACAATTATACCTATGGACTGTTCTCCAGGAGGAACACAAGGGGCGCTGTCCAGTATTTACGTTAGGCTGCACTGTCTTGCACAACTCGCACTGTGCCATCAATGTTTTGACATCTTCCACTGTGTCACACGCTCTTTAGATCTATGGAGAATCTTAGCCGAACCCAACCCCCCCCCCCCCCCTACCCACAAACTATGTGTGAAAATAACTGAAGACTGCCGAAACCAAATTTTTAGGGAATTTATTTTTTACTTCTAATCGTAAAGGATTCGGTAGAAAGAATATCGTCAGAGACCAAGTATGAGTTCACTACTTACCTACCCCGATCCATCATCAAACTGGTTCAAATGGCTCTTAGCACTATGCGACTTAACTTCTGAGGTCATCAGTCGCCTAGAAATTAGAACTAATTAAACCTAACTAACCTAAGGACATCACACACGTCCATGCCCGAGGCAGGATTCGAACCTGCGACCGTAGCAGTCGTGCTGTTCCGGACTGTAGCGCCTAGAACCGCACGGCCACCCCGACCGGCCGATCAGTCATCCCCCAGACGTGAGCAAGTTCGGGATCCTGCTCATGCTGCTCCTCTAAATTACTAAACAGAGCAGGAGCCTCCGTCAAGAAGAAGTTGTCATTGCTTCGACCAATCCACATTCCTCAGTGCTATCACGTATTTCACATTCATCTTCCTGGAACACCCTACTTAAAGCGCCAGCAACTTCTTTTTCTGCCCCACATACATGTTTGACGGTGAACTTAAAGGCAGAAATTCGAACGACTCACCATGCAATATGGCCTGTCTTGTGCAATCTATCAAGCACCTAGTTGAGCACTTGATTGTCTGTCTTCAGGCAGAAAGGCTTGTGTTCCAAATGAAAACAGTACTTTTCTAGCAAAACATCACAGCTAGTGCTTCCAACTCATAAACAGAGTATTTGATTTTGACTTCAAACACTGACCCATAGGCGGAAGGCCTCCATTCACCACGCTTGCCGTGAAGAAGGACTGCGGCAACGCTTGGGTGAAAGGCATGTGTCTAGAGATTAAAGTCGTGATTATAATCAGAGGTACCCAAAGATGGTGCACTTGCGAGAGCGTTCTTCATCGTATCGATGGCCTCCTGCTGCGTCACTGTCCATCAACACCATTCGTTCTTCTTACAGGCCTGATTAAGAGGAGAGGCTATTTGGGTAAAACTGGGAATATACTTTTGTAAGATGTACACCATTCCTTCAAAACGTCCAATTCCTTCTTACGTCTGGGTGGCTTAAAACTTACATTGCCTGAGCCCGGGACTGGTCAGTCGCTACTCCAGCAGTCGACACCGTGTGTCCCTAAAAGGTAATGTCGCTATGAACCAGATACACCTTGATCGGCTTGACCATAAGTCACACCTCCATGAGCCTATCCAGTACCTGAGACAAATGATCCGGGTGCTCCCTTAAACGTTTGACTATATATCAGTATGTCGTCTAAGTAATTGTACATGCAGCAGAACTTGAGATCCACCAACACAGGACATAGTAATCTCAACAATATTGCAACTCCTATGAACCGAGTGAACTCATGCAAATTACAGTCAATGAAAAAAGAGGTCAAACTTTTGAATTCCTCTTCTAACGGGATCTGATAGTGAGAACCACGAAAAACAATGATGTAAATCAGACTTCGGCATTGATTAAAGCAACTTTCTTATCAAGAGTATTGTAATCAACTACAGGACGATACCCAGCGCCCCCTGTCTTAGCACCAGAAAAATTGACGAGGCACAAGGAGATACTGACGTCTAATAACCTCATCCTGCAACAGCTGATCTACAAAACGGCAAAGCTCCTTCGTATTATGCTGTGATAACCTACACAGCCACACAGCCATGGAATCAGCTAACATAATCCGATACTGAATGCAATTAGTAGCCACCAACCCATCAGTGAGGACTTAAGAGAACTGCTCCACAACTCCCAGCATCTGCTCTGTCTGAGCAGGATTTAAATGCCGCAGAGCAAAGAGGTAATCATTGCTACAAGCCCTGTAAATATTCTGCTGCGGCGTATGATGGAAACATGGAGATTTGAAACCCTCCTTGCATATATATACTTGAAAATATAATGTATTTAAAACGAAACTTACATACAAAAAGATCACTCGTCACTCAAAATCACACAATACTCAGCTATGATACAAGAGAAAAACTGGATGTACATGTTCAAAGCGCCAAAACAAAGTTATTTCAAAACGGTCTTATCCATCCTAGTATCAAACTATACAATGCCTTACCAGATACCATTAAACACAAACAAAACATTGGTCACTTCAAATCAAAGTCGTACTTGGTCGATCACTGCTTTTACACAGTAAATGAATACCTACAAAAATAATTTTTTCTATGATAACCCAATGCAGTCTCATTCAGAAGAACATTTGTATTTTATCTCTCTGCATATGGTGTCACAACATTTATTTAAGTATTCACCATTAATTGATATATTAATGTGTGTTATTCTGTACACCCCCCCATGAACCATGGACCTTGCCGTTGGTGGGGAGGCTTGCGTGCCTCAGCGATACAGATGGCCGTACCGTAGGTGCAACCACAACGGAGGGGTATCTGTTGAGAGGCCAGACAAACGTGTGGTTCCTGAAGAGGGGCAGCAGCCTTTTCAGTAGTTGCAGGGGCAACAGTCTGGATGATTGACTGATCTGGCCTTGCAACATTAACCAAAACGGCCTTGCTGTGCTGGTACTGCGAACGGCTGAAAGCAAGGGGAAACTACAGCCGTAATTTTTCCCGAGGACATCCAGCTTTACTGTATGATTAAATGATGATGGCATCCTCTTGGGTAAAATATTCCGGAGGTAAAATAGTCCCCCATTCGGATCTCCGGGCGGGGACTACTCAGGAGGATGTCGTTATCAGGAGAAAGAAAACTGGCGTTCTTCGGATCGGAGCGTGGAATGTCAGATCCCTTAATCGGGCAGGTAGGTTAGAAAATTTAAAAAGGGAAATGGATAGGTTAAAGTTAGATATAGTGGGAATTAGTGAAGTTCGGTGGCAGGAGGAACAAGACTTCTGGTCAGGTGACTACAGGGTTATAAACACAAAATCAAATAGGGGTAATGCAGGAGTAGGTTTAATAATGAATAGGAAAATAGGAATGCGGGTAAGCTACTACAAACAGCATAGTGAACGCATTATTGTGGCCAAGATAGATACGAAGCCCACACCTACTACAGTAGTACAAGTTTATATGCCAACTAGCTCTGCAGATGATGAAGAAATTGAAGAAATGTACGATGAAATAAAAGAAATTATTCAGATAGTGGAGGGAGACGAAAATTTAATAGTAATGGGTGACTGGAATTCGAGTGTAGGAAAAGGGAGAGAAGGAAACATAGTAGGTGAATATGGATTGGGGCTAAGAAATGAAAGAGGAAGCCGCCTAGTAGAATTTTGCACAGAGCACAACTTAATCATAGCTAACACTTGGTTTAAGAATCATGAAAGAAGGTTGTATACGTGGAAGAACCCTGGAGATACTAAAAGGTATCAGATAGATTATATAATGGTAAAACAGAGATTTAGGAACCAGGTTTTAAGTTGTAAGACATTTCCAGGGGCAGATGTGGACTCTGACCACAATCTATTGGTTATGACCTGTAGATTAAAACTGAAGAAACTGCAAAAATGTGGGAAATTAAGGAGATGGGACCTGGATAAACTGAAAGAACCAGAGGTTGTACAGAGTTTCAGAGAGAGCATAAGGGAACAATTGACAGGAATAGGGGAAAGAAATACAGTAGAAGAAGAATGGGTAGCTCTGAGGGATGTAGTAGTGAAGGCAGCAGAGGATAAAGTAGGTACAAAGACGAGGACTGCTAGAAATCCTTGGGTAACAGAAGAAATATTGAATTTAATTGATGGAAGGAGAAAATACAAAAATGCAGTAAATGAAGCAGGCAAAAAGGAATACAAACGTCTCAAAAATGAGATCGACAGGAAGTGCAAAATGGCTAAACAGGGATGGCTAGAGGACAAATGTAAGGATGTAGAAGCTTATCTCACTAGGGGTAAGATAGATACTGCCTACAGGAAAATTAAAGAGACCTTTGGAGAGAAGAGAACCACGTGTATGAATATCAAGAGCTCAGATGGCAGCCCAGTTCTAAGCAAAGAAGGGAAGGCAGAAAGGTGGAAGGAGTATATAGAAGGTTTATACAAGGGCTATGTACTTGAGGACAATATTATGGAAATAGAAGAGGATGTAGATGAAGACGAAATGGGAGATATGATACTGCGTGAAGAGTTTGACAGAGCACTGAAAGACCTGAGTCGAAACAAGGCCCCCGGAGTAGACAACATTCCATTAGAACTACTGACGGCCTTGGGAGAGCCAATCATGACAAAACTCTACCAGCTGGTGAGCAAGACGTATGAGACAGGCGAAATACCCTCAGACTTCAAGAAGAATATAATAATTCCAATCCCAAAGAAAGCAGGTGCTGACAGATGTGAAAATTACCGAACTATCAGTTTAATAAGCCACGGCTGCAAAATACTAACGCGAATTCTTTACAGACGAATGGAAAAACTGGTAGATGCAGACCTCGGGGAGGATCAGTTTGGATTCCGTCGAAATGTTGGAACACGTGAGGCAATACTGACCTTACGACTTCTCTTAGAAGAAAGATTAAGAAAAGGCAAACCTACGTTTCTAGCATTTGTAGACTTAGAGAAAGCTTTTGACAATGTTGACTGGAATACTCTTTTTCAAATTCTAAAGGTGGCAGGGGTAAAATACAGGGAGCGAAAGGCTATTTATAATTTGTACAGAAACCAGATGGCAGTAATAAGAGTCGAGGGGCATGAAAGGGAAGCAGTGGTTGGGAAAGGAGTGAGACAGGGTTGTAGCCCCTCCCCGATGTTATTCAATCTGTATATTGAGCAAGCAGTAAAGGAAACAAAAGAAAAATTTGGAGTAGGTATTAAAATTCATGGAGACGAAGTAAAAACTTTGAGGTTCGCCGATGACATTGTAATTCTGTCAGAGACGGCAAAGGACTTGGAAGAGCAGTTGAACGGAATGGACAGTGTCTTGAAAGGAGGATATAAGATGAACATTAACAAAAGCAAAACGAGGATAATGGAATGTAGTCAAATTAAATCGGGTGATGCTGATGAATTAGATTAGGAAATGAGACACTTAAAGTAGTAAAGGAGTTTTGCTATTTAGGAAGTAAAATAACTGATGATGGTCGAAGTAGAGAGGATATAAAATGTAGACTGGCAATGGCAAGGAAAGCGTTTCTGAAGAAGAGAAATTTGTTAACATCGAATATAGATTTATGTATCAGGAAGTCGTTTCTGAAAGTATTTGTTTGGAGTGTAGCCATGTATGGAAGTGAAACATGGACGATAACTAGTTTGGACAAGAAGAGAATAGAAGCTTTCGAAATGTGGTGCTACAGAAGAATACTGAAGATAAGGTGGATAGATCACGTAACTAATGAGGAGGTATTGAATAGGATTGGGGAGAAGAGAAGTTTGTGGCACAACTTGACTAGAAGAAGGGATCGGTTGGTAGGACATGTTTTGAGGCATCAAGGGATCACAAATTTAGCATTGGAGGGCAGCGTGGAGGGTAAAAATCGTAGAGGGAGACCGAGAGATGAGTACACTAAGCAGATTCAGAAGGATGTAGGTTGCAGTAGGTACTGGGAGATGAAGCAGCTTGCACAGGATAGAGTAGCATGGAGAGCTGCATCAAACCAGTCTCAGGACTGAAGACAACAACAACATATTCTGTACAAAGGTATATTACATGAAAACTGTTAATATTAACGTAAAAATCCAAATATCTCTTGCACATCATGCAGCTGCAGATGAAAATGGAAAGATAAATCAAATGGATCAAAAAAGGTAAAGAAACATTGGCCATCCTCATAAATAATATACTTCTTGTCAGTGGTTTCCTCTCTGATTCTGGGAAGAACCACCTCATTCCTTACCTTACCAGTACACCTAGCTTTCAATATTTTCTGTGTCATCACACCTCAAATATTTCGATTCTCTTTTGTTGTGTTTTTCCCACAGGACATGTTTCCCTACTGTATAATGCTGTGCTCCAAACGAACATTCTTCGTAATTTATGCCTCAAATTAAGGCCTATTTTGATACTGGCAGACTTCTCTTGGCCAAGAAAGCCCTTTTTGTGTCTTAGTCTGCTTATTTTGACCACCTTACTCTATCCTTCATTGGTTATTTTCCTGCCTGGCAACAGAATTCCATGTCTTCGTCTACAGAAAACAATAGGCTGCTACTTCGTGATACCCAAGTTTACATATAGTAGAGGTCAGTGAAATGCAGTGGTTAAAAGAAAAGGATTTCTGATCAGATGAGTATAGGGTAATATCAACAGCAGCAGAAAATGGTATAACGGGATTAGGATTAATTAGGAATAGAAAGGTAGGACAGAAAGTGAGTTACTGTGAACAGTTCATTGATAGGATCATTCTCATGAGAATAGACAGCAAACTATCACCGAAGACAATAGTCTCGCTATTCTCATTTCTGCTACTTTTGTCTTACAAGGCACACTTTTTAATCCAAGCATGTTGTTCATCTCCCACTCTTA
The DNA here is from genome assembly GCF_023897955.1 of Schistocerca gregaria. Classification (NCBI taxonomy): domain Eukaryota; kingdom Metazoa; phylum Arthropoda; class Insecta; order Orthoptera; family Acrididae; genus Schistocerca; species Schistocerca gregaria. Next base: position 695,853,527 of record NC_064922.1, on the reverse strand, counting down.
TTGTTCCTTCTGGGTTCTTGTACATAGCTTACTCCTACTTTTCTCAGCCTTTCAAATAACATTTTACATTGTCAAGCACTTTTTCCAGGTTGACAAATCCTATAAACATATGTTCATTTTTCTTCAGTCTTGGCTTTATAATCAACCGCAACCTCAGAAGTACCTCTCCATTGCCTTTACCTTCCCTAACGCCAAAATTATCGTTGTCTAACAGATCTTCAGTTTTTTCTCCACATTTATGTACATTATTCTTGTGAGCAACTTGGTTGCTTGAGATACTAAGTTGATTGTATGATAGTTCTCAAACTTGTCATCTCTTCCAGCCTTGGGAATTGTGTGGACGATGTTTCTCTGGAACTCTGATGGTATATCACCAGTCTCATACATTCTACCCAGCAACGTGAATAATCATTTTGTTGTCTCTTCTCACAGTGATTTTAGAAATTGTTATTGAATTTTATCCACCCCTTCTGCCTCATTTGTTCTTAAGTCCTCCAAAGGTCCTATAAATTCTGGCTCTAATATTGGACCCTCTATCTCTCTCGTTTGCATTTAACAGTTGAGTTCCCATTGCATTCTTAATGTTATCACATTTGCTCCTAATTTCATCGAAGGTTGATTTGACTTTGCTGTGTGCTGAGTCAGTTCCTCGATAATCATCTCTTTTTCATTTTCTTAGCTTCCCTGCACTTCGTATTTATTTCAGTTTAAATCTCTGCATTCCTGAATTTCCCTAAATATTTTTGTACTTGCTTCTTTCGTTGATCAGCTGAACTATTACTACTGTTACCCATAGTTTCCCTGCAGCTACCTTCCTTGTAGGCCTACCTAAATTTTTGTTTCCCACTTCTGTGATTTCCCTGTTTAGAAATGTCCATTCCTCTTCCACTGAACTGCCTACTGAGCTATTCACTATTGGTGTATCTATATTCTCAGGGACCTTCAAATGTATCTATACCTTAGTACAATATACCCCACCTCTTTGCACATTGTTTCTTCCCGACTAGTCTCTGAAACTTTAGCCTAATCTTCCTCATTACTAAATTGTGATCAAAGTATATATCTGCTTGTTTCACCTTACAATCCAGTATCTGATTTTGGAATCTGCCTGACCATGATGTAATCTATCTGAAATCTTTCCATATCTCCCAGTCTTTTCCAAGTGTACCTCCTCTTCTTGTGATTCTTGAACAGAGTATTCACTACTGCTAGCTGAAATTTATTACAGAATTTAATCGGTCTTTCTCCACCCATTTCTACTACCAAGCCCACTTTTCCCTGTAACTCTTTCTTTTGTTGCTTCCTCTATAGCCGGAACCGAGTCCTCCACAACTATTAGAATTTCATCTCCCTTTATGTACTGAGTTACCCATTCAGTGTCCCCATACACTTTCTCTACCTCTTGACCCTCTGCTACTGATGCCAGCATGTATACCTGAACTACTGTTGTCGGTGATGGTTTGCTGTTGATTCTGATGAGAACAACCCTGTTACTGAAGTGTTCACAGTAACTCACTCTCCGCCCTACCTTTCTATTCATAAGTAGTCCTACTGCCATTACACCAGTTTCTGATGCTGTTGATATTAACCCATACTCATTTGATCAGAAATCATTTTCTTCTTTCCATTTCATTTCACTGACCCCACTGTATTTAGACTGAGCTTTTACGTTTCCCTCTTCAGATTTTCTAGCTCCTCTACCACATTAAAACTTCTGACACTCCATCCCATGATTCTCAGAACTTTATCCTCCTCATAATCGCCTCTCCTTTGCCAGTCCCTTCCCAGAGATCTGAATGGAAACTAATCTGGAACATCCTGTTCATTGTCTGCAAATTTAATATTCTCAGCTATGGAAAGAACTACAAGCAAGTCTGCAAAAGGAATCACAAAGTACTAAGCAACTGCCATCTTATGGCCATGTCCCTTCTAAAATAACATGTATCAGATTCTGCTCCAACAAATCTAGTTGGAGATCACCACAAAAAATACAGACTCAGATTCTCACATACTCCTTGCTCTCTAAACATTTCTTTCATCTGAATCCCTATCCCCTGTTTGATAATTTACTTGCGAAATTCACAGAGTGAGATATGATCCTGATAGCTTTGCTTACTGATTTATGCAAAAGACTACTCATTAGTGGAAAAAAAACTTGCAAAATAAACTGTGACAGGTGTAGCACGGCGGCCTGTTCCTCCGATGAAACTGTTCATCATAAAAACATCATTATGGGTACAAACAGTGGCTTCAGCTGCCAGAGACTGTAGTCATGTGTGTGTGTTTGTGTGCTGCAACTTTCTCTGCGGGTCCGCACTTTTCTCCTTTAAGCCTCAGCACTGAATGCTCACCACCTTGAGACAAGCAATACATCATGGATTGATAGGAAATCTCCCTGCAGTGGGCTACAGACCATGCCCTTAGCTGAATTAAGATTGCTAAGTAATTTTATGTAGTCCACACAATCAAATGCAGTGGAAAGATAACAGATATTACAAAGAGGTTAAGAAGACAAGTGAGATCAGTTTACTAATTCTACTCATAAAATGAATTAATATTGGGTGTGTGCCTGTCATCTATTCATGATGAAGGCCTTACAGGCTGAGAGCTTTGTTGTGACAATATATATATATATATATATATATATATATATATATATATATATATATATATATATATGTTCAAAACAAAGATTCCAAGACTTACCAAGTGGAAAAGCGCTGGTAGATAGGCACAATAAATAAAACACACACACAGAATTTCGAGCTTTCACATCCTGCGGCTGCTTCGTCAGGAAAGAGGGAAGGAAAAGGAAAGATGAAAGGATGTGGGTTTTAAGGGAGAGGGTAAGGAGTCATTCCAATCCCGGGAGTGGAAAGACTTACCTTAGGGGGAAAAAAGGATAGGTATATACTCGCGCACACACACACACACACACACACACACACACACACACACACACACATATATCCATCCATACATACACAGACACAAGCAGACATATTTATTTATATTTATTGTGCCTATCTACCGGCGCTATCCCGCTTAGTAAGTCTTGGAATCTGTGTTTTTAATATATTTTTCCGATGTGGAAGTTTCTTTCTATTATATATATATATATATATATATATATATATATATATATATATATATAAAACACACACACAGAATTGCTAGCTTTCGCAACCGATGGTTGCTTCTTCAGGAAGGAGAGGGAAAGACGAAAGGATGTGGGTTTTAAGGGAGAGGATAAGGAGTCATTCCAATCCCGGGAGCGGAAAGACTTCCCTTAGGGGAAGAAAAGGACAGATGTATACTCGCACACACACACACACACACACACACACATATCCATCCGCACATACACAGACACAAGCAGACCAGGATAAAATGTATGGTAGATTACGGAAAAATGGAAGATGAATACAAAGTGAAACTTCTTGTACAAACGAAAAGAGAAAGTAAGACGATAGAGAAGATTTCGAAATGCAACAGAGACAATAACAAACGTAATTGTTGGGTTCAAATTAATGATGATGTAAATAAAATAGAAAGAAACTTCCACATGGGAAAAATATATTAAAAACAAAGATTCCAAGACTTACCAAGCGGGAAAGCGCCGGCAGACAGGCACATGAACAAAACACACAAACACACACACAGAATTGCTAGCTTTCGCAACCGATGGTTGCTTCTTCAGGAAGGAGAGGGAAAGACGAAAGGTCTGCTTGTGTCTGTGTATGTGCGGATGGATATGTGTGTGTGTGTATGTGCGAGTGTACATCTGTCCTTAGCTATGAATGATGGTCCTACACACAATAGTCCAGTTGGATCTGAAAGAAGTTCTGGCACAACCGTAGGTGGCAATACAATAAACAGTTCATCATATCACAGTCTCTGTGAATTCCACCATGTTCACAGCTTACAAACTGGTAAACTGAAGACTAGTTTCCAAATAATCTTATAGCCACGATCCTGCCTCTGAATAAAAACAAGTTTGTACCCAGGCTATTCTAGCCCACCTTACCCACACAGCTCCCTGTGCACAAAAGACCTCAATCTCTGCCTTGCATCCCTGTCCTTCATTTTCTCAAATAACACACAGCATTAGTCAAATAAACATCCATATACCTGACCATCATTTGTTTGCAAACGCTTCTCACAATATACAAATACTGAATCCAAATACATTACACAGTTCTGTACACAATTATTCTTACACATACTGTTATACTTCCTTGTTAATTCTTTTTAATGCATGAACGGGAAGATCAATCACTCATCAAAACGACTGCTTCATTCTTTCTTGCCCATCTTGCATTATGTTATTCAAAGTCTTCTACAATTATTAATATGCAGATTTATTATTAAATAAACATAGCAAATAAATATTTGTACAAATTACCCATGCAGAGACTAATAGCTTTATGTATTTGTATGTAGATAACTCCATTTTAGGTCCACAGTTTCGCCTGGTATGTTATATGCTCTTTGTAAATTATTGTGTAGGGGAAGAAGGCACTTACACTGGGTACAGAGATAATGTCATATATTGTATGGATAACATGAATAGCTGCATCAGATAAATACTTATGCAATCATCTTGATCCTTAGGACAAAAGATCACCACAATTTATTTACTCTGTTTCTGGCAACTTCATAGAACGACACTGCATTAGTAGTCTGATATTTTCTACCCAAACCCACATGACATACGATTTGTTTCAGTACTCCATCATTTCTGTCAACAATGCTTTTTCCATGAACTTATATAAAGATGTATTTGATTACTATTACACGGAATGTTATTGCTTTAACATCAGTACAAAACGTCATTGCTTTAACATCAGTAAGTCTGTTCCGAAATAAATAAATATTCAAAAGGTCACATACTCAAATAAATATAGAACATTACTAGATAGAAAAATTTGGAATTGCTGTCTTATGAGAGTCTTTTTAATTTATTATAATAGTAATTTGAAGTTGATTTAAAGTAGGGAATAATTAATCATTATCAGTGTGTCTTCAAACTTCTACAAACTAGTTTTTTTAGCTGTTACAAATGGGACAACTTATAAAATATTAATTTGAGGCTTATACTTCTAAGCTGTAAATTATTTACCCTAGACTAATTCAAAGGAAGAATATGCTCAGTAATGCAGATCATGCAGCATTACTTGGAGGCAACTTTAACTTAACGAGTGTAGAGAGGGACATCTATGGACTCATTGCAGCTGATACAGACAGGCAGCCTTGTGAAGTACTTTTGAATGTATTTTTCGAAAACTGTCTTGACCAACTAGTTCAACTGTCAGCATGCGGTAGTACTGTTTTAGACGTTGTAGCTGACTGGCTTGATCTTATTAACATGTCAGTACAGAGGCAGGGGGTAGTGATCATGATGTCATCATAGTGACAGTGGTTACTAAAGTTAATAAATTCATCAAGAAGGCTAGGAGCATTTTGTTGCTAGAAAGTGGAAATAAGCAATTGTTGGCATCTTAGTTACACAATGAATGGACATCATTTAGTTCCAATACAATGGATGTAGAGGAAATGTGGAGAATGTTTAAACATATTGTAAATCACATGCTGGAGAAGTATGTACCAATTAAGTGGATTAAGGATAGAAAAGACCCACCATGGCTTAATAATAACATTTGTAAAATGCTGGGAAAACAGTGACTGTTACACTCTTGGTTCAATAAAGAATGTGCAAATGACTGCAGCTAAAGGTTAGCAGAAATTCATGTGTCTGTAAAAAGATTGCAAAGCATAAACAACCCTTGTCATACCTTAGCAAAATATCTTGCTAAGAACCTGAAAAAATTCTTGTCCTATGCTAAATCATTAGGTGGATCATAAGGTTCTATCCAGTTACTCATTGACCAGTCTGATGTGGCAACAGAAGACAGAAAATGGAAAGATGAAGTTTTAAATTTCATATTTAAGATATCATTCACAAAGAAGGATCATTAAACATATTATAATTTAAATATCATACAGATTCCTGTATGGAGGACATAGGCATCCCTGGTGTAGAAAGGCAACTGAAAGAGTTGGAAAGAAATAAGTCATCAGGTCCAGAGGGCACCACAATGTGGTCCCACCTTGTTTGCATCCCAGTGACTTCACAATGAGGGGTTGGGTGCCAGTCAGCCTGGACATGTTTTTTAGGTGATTTTACACATCCCACTATGTGTATACCAGGATGATTCCCATGAACCCCTCCTGATACATGCTATGCAAACGCTTGAAACACTTCCTCACACTTACATACAGAATTTACTTCAGATGTAGACAGACTGGGTACACTGCTCCCATCCTGGGGGTGAATAGGAGACATGATCTTCACTGTTTGGTCTCCTTAAAGACTCAGCCAAGCAAGTAATCCAAATTCGGTTTCACTGAGAGTACTTTACAGCATTGGCCCCTTACTTAATTAGATTTTATTGCAAATCTCTCACCTAGTGCAAAGTCTGTCAACTAAAAAAAAGTGCAGGTGGTTCCTGTATATAAGAAAGAAAGAGAATGGACCTACAAAGTTGCACACCAACATCCTTAACATGGGGTTGCTGCAAAATTTGTGAAAATATTCTTAATTATAATATAATGAATTTCCTTGAGATGGCAAAGCTTTTGTCTACAAATCACTTCAGACATAAAAAGCATTGTTTGTGTGAAACTCAGCTTTCCCTTCTCTCGCACAGTATCCTGTGACCATGCATTAAGAACAAAAGACAGATCTCATGTTCCTAGATTTTGGGAAATCATTTAACATGGTACCCCAATATAAACTGTTAATGAAGGTATGAGCATATGGAATAGGTTACCAGATATTTCAGTGGCTTGAAAACTTGTTAAACCTGGAGTGGGAGCACATGTGTATAAAGTTCACCAACCACAAATAACTTTGTCTTGTACAGTTCAATTATTATTTTACAATGGTGAGCCCATATCTGTTCCTTCACTTATTGCATCAGTTAATAAAGTGACAAGTTGTGTTGTCATATGTGCAAGTGAGCAACAGTAACATAAAATAAACAGTGAGCCAGGTGAGGAAAAATTTACAATACATGCAAGAACTGACATAGGTTCTGATTTAGCAGCACAACCTGACAGTTAGGCAGATATCCACAAGATATTTAGTAATAAAATAAGTGTTCGTCTTGGATCTGATTCAACCACTCTGTTTAATGCTCTAAGTGGGTTATTCATTGCAGTGGGGTAATACTTGTACATGACAGTGCAGTGAGTCAATGAGAGGTTATTTTATTATTGCTTAGTAAAATAATTATTTAGCTCAATTACAAGTTTATTTAAGTAATGAAAATAACTAGTTTTTGAAAAACATGATGTAACTGAATAGATAAAAAAATCTATTTACCAAGCTGCAGCAACAGAACCACATACAAAAGTTATTGCATATGAAAGCTTTCGGAGCCAGTGGTTCCTTCTTCTGGTAGAAAGATGGAAGGGGAAGGAAGAGGAGTGAAGGAAAAGATCTGGTGATGTTTAGAAAAAGGGATAGAGTTTGAAAAATTCACTGTGAAACCTGGGTCAGGGGAGAGTAATGAGTCCGGTAAGTCTTCCCTGACCTTAGGCTCTGGGTGATTTTTCCAAACTCTATCTCTTTTCCTGAACACCACCAGTCCTTTTCCTTCATCCCTCTTCAGCCCTTCTGCCACTGGCTCCAAAAGCTTGTATACATAATACTTTTTATAATTATGTTCTGCTGCTGCCACTTGATGAGTAGACACTTTGTCTGTCAAAGTTTATTTATTGTCATTTAATTAAACTAAGATTACATTATGACTCTGCTCATCCAAATTTACATTGGTAATGTTGTTGTTGTTGTGGTCTTCAGTCCTCAGACAGGTTTGATATAGCTCTCCACGCTACTGTATCCTGTGCAAGCTTCTTCATCTCCCAGTACGTACTGCAGCCTACATCCCTCTGAATCTGCTTAGTGTATTCATCTCTTGGTCTCCCTCTTCGATTTTTACCCTCCACGCTGCCCTCCAATACTAAATTGGTGATCCCTTGATGCCTCAGAACATGTCCTACCAACTGATCCCTTCTTCTAGTCAAGTTGTGCCACAAACTCCTCTTCTCCCCAATTCTATTAAGTACCTCCTCATCAGTTATGTGATCTACCCATCTAATCTTCAGCATTCTTCTGTAGCACCACATTTTGAAAGTTTCTATTCTCTTCATGTCCAAACTAGTTATCATCCATGTTTCACTGCCATACATGGCTACACTCCATACATATACTTTCAGAAACGACTTCCTGACACTTAAATCTATCCTTCTTCTAGTCAAGTTGTGCCACAAACTCCTCTTCTCCCCAATCCTATTCAGTACCTCCTCATCAGTTATGTGATCTACCCATCTAATCTTCAGCATTCTTCTGTAGCACCACATTTTGAAAGTTTCTATTCTCTTCATGTCCAAACTAGTTATCATCCATGTTTCACTGCCATACATGGCTACACTATATACATATACTTTCAGAAAAGACTTCCTGACACTTAAATCTATACTCGATGTTAACAAATTTCTCTTCTTCAGACACGCTCTCCTTGCCATTGCCAGTCTACATTTTATATCCTCTCTACTTCAACCATCATCAGTTATTTTGCTCCCCAAATAGGATAACTCCTTTACTACTTTAAGTGTCTCATTTAATAATCTAATTCCCTCAGCATCACCTGACTTAATTCGACTACATTCCATTATCGTCGTTTTGCTTTTGTTGATGTTCATCTTATATCCTCCTTTCAAGACACTGTCCATTCCATTCAGCTGCTCTTCTAAGTCCTTTGCTGTCTCTGACAGAATTTCAATGTCATCGGCGAACCTCAATGTTTTTATTTCTTCTCCATGGACTTCAATACCTACTCCGAATTTTTCTTTTGTTTCCTTTACTGCTTGCTCAATATACAGATTGAATAATATCGGGGAGAGGCTACAACCCTGTCTTACTCCCTTCCCAACGGCTGCTTCCCTTTCATGCCCCTCGACTCTAATTGCCATCTGGTTTCTGTACAAATTGTAAATAGCCTTTCGCTCCCTGTATTTTATCCCTGCCACCTTCAGAATTTGAAAGACAGTATTCCAGTCAACATTGTCAAAAGCTATCTCTAAGTCTACAAATGCCAGAAATGTAGGTTTGCTTTTCTTAATCTAGCTTCTAAAACAAGTCGTAGGGTCAGTAATGCCTCACGTGTTCCCATATTTCTATGGAATCCAAACTGATCTTCCCCAAGGTTGGCTTCTACCAGTTTTTCAATTCACCTGTAAAGAATTCGCGTTAGTATTTTGCAGCCGTGACTTATTAAACTGATAGTTTGGTAATTTTCACATCTGTCAATGCCTGCTTTCTTTGGGATTGGAATTATTATATTCTTCTTGAAGTCTGAGGGTATGTCGCCTGTCTCATACATCTTGCTCACAGGATGGTAGAGTTTTGTCAGGACTGGCTCTCCCAAGGCTTTCAGTAGTTCTAATGGAATGTTGTATACTCCCGGGGCCTTGTTTTGACTCAGATCTTTCAGTGCTCTATCAAACCCTTCACGCAGTATCATATCTCCCATTTCATCTTCATCTACATCCTCTTCCATTTCTATAACATTGCCCTTGTATAGACCCTCTATCTACTCCTTCCACCTTTCTGCTTTCCCTTCTTTGCTTAGAACTGGGTTCCCATCTGAGCTCTTGATGTTCATACAAGTCGTTTTCTTTTCTGCAAAGGTCTCTTTAATTTTCCTGTAGGCAGTATCTGTCTTACTCCTAGTGAGATAAGTATCTACATCCTTACATTTGTCCTGCTTAGCCATTTTGCACTTCCTGTCCATCTCATTTTTGAGACATTTGTATTCCTTTTTGCCTGTTTCATTTACTGCATATTTATATTTTCTCCTTTCGTCAATTAAATTCAATATTTCTACTGTCACTGAAGGATTTCTACTAGCCCTCATCTTTTACCTACTTTATCCTCTGCTGGCTTCACTACCTCATCCCTCAAAGCTACCCATTCTTCTTCTACTGTATTTCCTTCCTCCATTCCTGTCAATTGTTCCCTTATGCTCTCCCTGAAACTCTGTACAAACTCTGGTTTAGTCAGTTTATCCAGGTCCCATCTCCTTAAAAAAATTGGTAATGTAGAGACAGCAATTATTTACAGGTGTATAAAGTATGCCACATGCCCAGTTGTGTTATGAAATTCAACATGTGACCTTTAAGTAACAGCACTCAGTACACTGTCCTCAACAGTGGGTGTTCATCAGAGACAAGGGTATATTCAGGAGTGGATAGGACTGCTACTGTTCTCTACATAAATAAATGATTTTATAGAAAGGGTGAGCAGAGAAGCAGTCTGTTGATGATCCTGTGGTGTACAGGAAGATGTCTTTGTTGAGTGACTGCAGTATGATATAATATGACTAAGACAAAATTTCTCATTGGGCTGGTGAATGGCAGGTAGCTCTAAATTTAAAAAAAAATGTAAGTTAATCCAGATGTGTAGGGAAAACAATCTCATAATGTTCAAATACAGTATTAATAGTGTGCTGCTTCATACAGTCACATTGATCAATTTTCTAGGCATAACATTACAAATCACTATTAAATGGAATGAGCCTGAAAGAATGGTAATCGAGACTGTCAACTTTGGTGTGTTGATAGAATTTTGGGACAGTGGTGGTTCATTGGTAAAGAAGATCACACATAGAACACAAGTGTGATGCATTCTTGAATACTCCTCGAGTGCTTGGAGTCCTCACCAGATCAGATTAAGCTAAGGCATTGAAGGGGTTTATAGACAAGCTGCCATATGTGTTACTGGTGGATTGGATCAACATGCAAGTGTTATGTAGATGCTTTGTGAACCCAAATGGAATATCTTTAGAGGGAAGACAATGGTCTTTCCATGAAACATTATTGGGAAAATTCAGAGAACCAGCATTTGAAGTTGTTGTAGAAAGATTCTACTGCTGCCATTCTACATTTTACATAAGGACTACAAAGGCAAGTGAAGTTAGGGTTTGTATAAAGGTAAATACACAGTTATTTTCCCCTACGTGTATTTACAAGTGGAACAGGAATGAAACGACTGGTAGTGATACAAGATATGCTCTCAATGCACCATACAGTGACTTGCGGAGAATGTGTGTAAGTGTAGATGTAGATACCGTGTGATTTTCCTTGGTGTTTCTTACTTATAGTGGTTGTAAGGAATGTATCATTAACATTTTTTAAAAAATATGATTATTTGTTTTACTGTAATGAGATGGAACAATAAAACATACATTTTTGACTGCCTGAGAAGGCATGTTTGCATGACGTCACAAGAACTGAATTTTACATATTAATGCCAGAATTATGAAAGAGCTTTTTAAAAAAATACAGAAAATTAACCATGGAAGTAGTCCTCTGAAACATTCGTTCAAAAGCTTGCTTTCCTTATTGGCAGATACCCTGGATTGAATCCACAATCACATAAAATTACTGTGTTCCCATTTGTATTTTTACAGAGAAGGAAACTCTGTACTCAACTGCAAAAATTTACTACCTATAACTGAGAGTTAAAAAGATTGTGAGATTGGTTTCACTTTTGGTAGAGTGGCCCTGTAGATCATAAATTAGATTCAATGAGTTCTGTAACATACAGGTGTCACCTGTTGACAACATTGTCTTTGTTAATGACAATGAAGTTAGTATAAAATGTAATAATTACAAAGTACTTAACACAGAACCTTGAGATACTCAATGATTAGCTTTACCCTATGCTAAAAATATTGTCTCTTTCAGTGACACATTTGTACCCCACACTACTTCCCAGAAGTATATAAATTAAGCCACTGGCACCTTTTAGACAAAGTTGATAATCTTTGGACTATTCTGTGGTTTTGTGTGTAGTATGTACCACTTTTCTTCTGTAGTTAATTTCAGCTTGATTTCCTGTTTCTCTTACTTCTTTAAAAGAAACAATGATAATTTAAGCCAATTGATCATCTAGGCTACTAAAATTATTACCTTAAATGTTAATTTACTGACAGAAATCCCTGCCTTTCTATAATTAATGGGTACATATGCATCTTATGATAATTTGGTGAACACTTATGTCGCTATTTGAATAACATTTATTTTAGTTGAATGCTGTACTCATATAATAGCGATTAAACAATGCAAATTTCAAGATGCAAGGAGAGGCATGTAGCAATCAGTCACAATCCCATTAGTTTTTATTACTCTTAGATATCTAGATTTCAGCTATAAATAGCCATCTTCAATGCCAAAATACAAGGAAAATTGCAGAATCAGAATCAATTTGTTTTACATAAATCATTAAGTGAAACACCACGTTATCCATTAGCAGCTATCCATTCCAGCAATTTACCATCTGAGCTACAATTCAACAACTTTTTGGCAGTACATGTCACCATATAATCTTACTGGTGTATAGGCAGAACTAAACTAATGCGGTTATTTACAGGAAAAATAAAAGCCTTAGTTTAAGTCAAGTGGTGCAAGTAATGATCTCTATGTCAAAGCTTCACTAACAGAGTTCCATTTCATTACATTAGTTTAAAAGCTCTTTTTTAATGTCTAAAATCAATGAGTATACTTGCATATCACTTTGAAATATTCAAAAAAACTCCAGTTTACAACATGCTTGCTCATATCATAGTGGTGAAATGATCTATCAAAACCTATTCAAAGGACCATTAACAGTTTCATACATCTGTCTTATACAAAACTGTTAAATCTCTTAAAAATAAAAGTTAAGAATTAAAAAGATTTTGTTGAAATTCATCTTGATAAAATACAGTTACTTAACAATATACACCATGCATCAGGTGTGTAAAGAACGGAATGTCCAGACTGTGATGCCTGTTACATGGAACAGACAGGCAGAAGACTAAAGATCAGATTTGGTGAACATATAGCTTTGGATAGGTGAGGTATAGTTAAGAGATCCTGGTTGAGAGCGGACACACCCTCCCCTCCATGAGGACAAGTGTGAAGCTATCACACAATGCTAAGAAAGACAGACTCATGGACCTGCTGGAGATGGAGATGTACTGTGATCTGAGGTCATCTGACATTCACCTGCTCAATGATCATGTACTGTTGAAAGCAAGTGACTTTGGATGCTCTTCAACAATCTCCTGCTTTGGAGCAAGAGACATCATGACCCAGTAGGGATCTAATATGGGAATGTTGGCTTGCCTTAAAAAGACAACACTCTGAATGGTAGTATGTGAGAATATAAAGTATAATTATTAGTGGTATATTTTGTCTTCCATTTTTTGGTACTATTCAATGCTATTTGTATTTTACCTGCAAACAGGTAAATCACTATTCAATTTTGGCCTTAAAAGCTAGGCATAACGGCAGTTTGTTTTATCATCTTTCTGGAAACAGGGTAGCACAGTTGGAGCTAAACCACACTTTTATGTATAAAATTTTGTGTCAATATTTTATTATATGTACCTTATTAAATTAGCTTTCTCAGCAATCTACACAGTCAAAACCTTTAGCAAGGTCACAAAAGATCCTGATGGGACTCTTTCTGAGTTTAATTCACCTAAAGTTTTATCTGTTAGGCTAAATATAGCTCTCTCTGTGGAGACTCCCTTACAAAAACAAAACTGTGTAGATGTTGGTAAAACATTTTGTGTCATATGGCCATAAGTCCTATCATAAACCACACCCTCAAATACCTTTGAGAATACTGACAGCAAAGAGATGGCCAGTAGTTGGAAGGTACATTCCTTGCTCCAGTTTTGTGGATGGGCACCACTACTGCATCTTTCAGTCTGTCTGGAAGTGTGGTGTCACCGCCAGACACCACACTTGCTAGGTGGTAGCCTTTAAATTAGCCACGGTCCATTAGTATATGTCACCATTATCAGTGATTGAAGACCAAGCACTGCCATATGGTAGGTCTAGTCTAGAGAGACTCCCTAGCACTCGCCCCAGTTGTACAGCCGACTTTGCTAGCGATGGTTCACTGACTACAGACGCTCTCATTTGCAGAGACTACAGTGTAGCATAGCCTTCAGCTACGTCATTTGCTACGACCTAGCAAGGCGCCATATTCAGTTACTATGTCTTCTGAACAGATAATATTGTGACTCATGTATACCGTCAAGAACAACGGTCATCATTAATGGTTTAAAGTTAAATATAAAACTACTTCCATCCACTTTCTGAATTCTCATTCCTTGTCATGTTCCAGACCTCACGTCAACATAGTTCTTCCATCGTTACACCAGCCTGCGTGAGCTAAAACGCATGCATTTCAGCCTCCTCTAGTAACACGGTGTTGGCTCTTCCACCAACACAACAGGAAGTGTCCTAGTTTTCATTGGCTGGTTACATAAATAGCATAATATGTGACTAAGTCTGCGCACAAGTTGATATTCCATCATATTCAAAAGATCCAGAGCTTTTAAGTAATTTAATGATTTTTTTTTTTTTTTCAATTTCTTTAGGAATTGTGCTTTTGAAATGTAGTACTGTATTTGGCATTATTTGCATGTGATTTAGTAGCTCTTTGGCCTTTGTGGGACACTGTTTACTATAGTTCCCTATTCTTTCAGCTATAATGATAAAAAAAAAGTTATTAAAGTCAGAGGCTGCAACTTTTTGATTATTCTTGTTGAACCACTACCAGAGGACTAAGGAGTCCCTGCTTGGTCAGATTTCAACTTCCTATTTGTCTCACTTTTTATCCAGCTGTTATCCACTCTTTCCTTCCACAAGAGACTGATTTCATTTTAATCTGTCTTTGGAGGAAGCAGGCTTCAAAATGTTTGAGAAAAAGTCCAGGAATGAATTTCCTCTCTCATTCATTCTAAGTACCTGGTACACTTCCTCTCATTGTCCATGGTGTAAACTGTTTCTAAAGCAGCTGGTACATCCATTATTCTAATATATTTAAACTGAGAGTGATTGTTTACTGCCTTTCTATTGGCAAGTTTTAAGGTTGTCCATTGCTGTTTTTACAGCACTGTAATTTTTTGGGGTCTATGAACAGATTATCAATCAAGGTCTTTCTGCGTTCATATATTCTTGTTGGGAATGAAACCATCGGGAATAGGCTGAAAGTTGGGAATAATGATTCCTTTTGTTTGTAACTGTTACTATTAGAAAGAAAGTTAATGTTGAAATTTCCTCATACTTCAGGGTATTTCAAAATGAATATACATATTACAAAGTATTATTTTGTCCAAACTATCAATCCCTGTGCCTCGACTCAGCTATTGGAGAAACAAATACATAGTCTAACTTATATTAACAATTGCTAGATGTCAGTTGTCTTCTGTTTTGCTTGGTAATGGTCATATGTTTAAAATGGCAACTCCGCAGCAGAAATAACTTTGTGTTCTCGAGTTTGTGAAGAGCAGTTCTGTGATTACAGTGCAAAGATGTTTCAGGTTGAGGTACCAAATTGATCCTCTGAATGGGTGGAACATTCACAGATGGTATTGACAGTTTCTAGATACAGGATGTGGATGTAAAGGAAAGAGTCCTGGCTGCCCTTGTGTTCGCAAAGAAAATGGATGACGGAAACACAGTTAATGGTCAGCAGTATCTACCTATGTTACAAAACTGGTTGTCTCCGAGGATGCATGAAGACAACTTCATTTTTCAACAAGATGGTACATGCCCTAAATGGAGTCACCAAGTGCATGAATATCTGAATGAAACTCTGCCAAACTGTTGTATTCGTCGTCAAGGAGCCGGCAACTTACCATATCTCAGCTGGGCTCCATGATTACTGGATTTGATACCCCCAAACTTCTTTCTGTGGGGTTTGGTTAAAGACAACATTTATGTACCACCACTCCCAATGAACCTGAAAGAGTTGAAGAACCAGATCCATACTGCCATAACATCAGTGCCAAAGGACATGCTTGCCTGAGTATGGGAAGAATTTGAGTATTGATGTGATATTGTTCATGGAGGACATATTGAGCATCTGTAATCTGAACTTGAGAGGTATGTAAAGTTTCATACATGTGTCTCTTTAAGTTTAATAAGTATGTGTCTTTGAAATATGTATATTCTTTTTTAAACACCCTGCATAATCTAGCTGTTATTGGTATAAAGTTTTGTAAGAACTAATTGTAGCTGTGAGAGTAACTTTTCAATGTTTCCCATGGGTGACCTGTAAACTGCAATTATGATGAACTGAGTTTCCAGTTCTACTTTGACAGCATGGCATTCAAAATGTTGTTCAGTACAGTACTGAGCAAATCTGTGATTCATGAATTAAGAGTATCGTGTGTATAAGTTGCTACCCCACCTTGCCTTAAGTTGATTCTGCAGCAGTGAGAAACAATTCTACAATCACTTAAATGACTTTGATTGATTTCTGTAGCTCTCAGGTGGTGTTCAGTTAGGCAGAGCACATCAGCAATAGTTTCATCAGTGTCAGCTGTTTTTTTGATGAGAAAGCAGTAGTTCCTGTTCTTTATTCGAAAGGCTTCTTTTATTTTCATGAAATGTTTCTAAGCTATTCAGGTAGTTTATTATACTTCTGAGAGGTTTCTTAATTTTAGATTTGACATGAGATAAACTATTGAGGTGCAAAAACTTATTCTGTAACTTTCCCTTCACACTAGATTAAAAAAAGGGTTTCTTAGGGTGTTGACTACTACAGGAATATGCTGCAGTGGCAAACAATCATTATATCTATTTTATGTAGTGGGAAATACAACATTTTTATGGCTTCTCTTGCATCTAACAATAGAGAATTCAGGTGATTGTTTTGACATTTCTTTTAGCTATGAATTTTTTTGTCAAGGACATTCAGATGAAGGCCATGTGTGGTATGGTATCTTTGGCCAATACTACTGATGTTCAGGACATTCACATTTGCAAACTGACTTCATATGTTTGAGAGCTGTTCGTTTGTAGTGCTGACCTCTTTGTTCACACATGACCAAGGCAGTAAATCATATCAGTGTGGAATGTTGACATATATAACACCTCTGTGTCCCAGATAACTCAAGCACTTCTTTAGTTTTTGGCATGCTACTGAAGTTTCATTCCAGTACACGTCATGTGAGCCACCAAGTAGTATAACATAATCCTCTGACAATAACTTACTGATTTCCTGCAAATGAATGTACTTTGTTGCTTGAGACAGTGATGCTCCAGGCTGACATAACCCATTGCTTTCAGTTTCTGCCATTTCATTTACTTGAGAAGCGATCCCTCATCCATGACTGTCAGCAAGAATCACAAGCTTTTTCAGGCAATTACAATCTGAATCATTTTTGCAAATGTTTTAAGGAACAGCAACAGCAGTATGCAGAATTTGTATATCTTCATTTTGATGTGTAGAAACAGTGGTGTTTCTGAGAGCAGATATTGCAACACTTTGTATATTGATGTGTTCAGTAATTTCTACAAAATCATTCTCACTGTCATCAGTGAGCACATTAAATCTGTTTGTTGTAGGAGTATTTGCTGACCCGCTTAGTATATCAGTAAACATATTACACTGCCATGTTTTTGTTGAGTTCTCATTTCCTTTCAATGAGGAGTCCATCTTTGCATATAAAAAGTGAAATTTTGATTCACACTTCACGCATACAATACTGTTTTAATCGGTTCTTTTAGACACACGATCGCACTTGTTGACCCAAGTCCTAGAATGTGTTTCTAATAACAATTCACTGTTTCTTTTATTATCACATTCACTGTTTGTTTCTTGTGATTGTCAAATTTATATTTTAAATCATTAATCTCCTCTAACATCATGTCAATGATTTAGTCTGTGCAGTCTTTTGTCTTGTTTTGCGAAGGTCATATACACTACACTTGCAACACTATTCTTTTGTCTTGGATTTATGTTTACACATATAAAATGATAAGTAGTTTTACAGAGTATGCACATCATGCCCTTTACAGCATGAGTCCTGCAGCAGTAAAGTTCAGATGTCTTCTCACATGGTTCCTACAATGATATGCTTGCTCCATGCTTGCTTTCGTTTTCGCAATTTTGTGCCACCCTGTTTTTACTTTCAGAAACATTTTTGATAAAAATACACACAGTAGACAGTTGATCACAATATATGTCAAATTTTGTACACATTAAGCACTTTCTATTATTTATGTTGCACTTATTCTGGGAACTAACATACTAACAATTTTTGCTTGTCACCATCTTCCAAGTCATAAACTGTGGCTGTTGTATTTGCTGTAAACAACTACATCAGTTTCCTTCTGCCTGTACACCAATAAGATTTTATGGTGAAAGGTAATGGCCTCAGTTTGCTGGATTATAACTCAAATAGTATGTGGACCCGATTGGGTAGCTACTATTGGATAACATGATGTTTTACTTTTGCTTTATGTAAAGAAAATTATTTCTGATTCTATGATTTTCCTTGTATTTTAGCACTGAATACAGCTACTTATAGCTGAAATCCAGATATGCAAGAGTAATAAACATAAATGGAATTACAACAGATTGCTGTGTGCCTCTCCTTCCTTGTAGTGTGCAGGTTATGTGCACAACCGTCCCTTATGGGATCAAAGTTGGTTAATTCCAAAATAGAATAACAACAATATGAATACTGCAAAAATATGAAAAGGATTGATTGCTGCTGACCACATAATAGAGGCACTACGTCACACACAAGCACAATAAAAAAAGACTGCTGTGACCTGAAGACAGTAAGTACCGGGTGATCAAAAAGTTAGTATAAATTTGAAAACTTAATAAACCACAGAATAGTGTAGATAGAGAGGTAAAAATTGGCACACATGCTTGGAATGACATGGGGTTTTATTAGAACAAAAAAAATTTCAGAAAATGTCCGACAGATCTCTTGTGTGCATCGTTTGGTGATGATCATGTGCTCAGCCGCCACTTTCGTCACGCTTGGCCTCCCAGGTCCCCAGACCTCAGTCCGTGTGATTATTGGCCTGAAGTCGCAAGTGTATAGTGATCGGCCGACATCTTTAGGGACGCTGAAAGACAACATCCGACACCAATGCCTCACCATAACTCCGGACATGCTTTACAGTGCTGTTCACAGTATTCCTCTTGAGAAATGTAAAACTTCAATAGTAAAAGTGGAAATATAGAAAACAACAATGTTTTTTACAAGTATCATTTTTGTGTGTCTGTATAATGGACATGGTTCAATCATGTGACTCAGTTGTTGTAATGGACATAGTTGAAACCATGTGACTCAACTGTTGCTGAGTCTATGTGCATAGTAAGTTAAGTTCTTTTCAATGATAAAATGGAATGTATCTGTGTCATAATGTAATAAAAGGTTAATGCAAGAGCTACTGTGTGGACTTGATCATTTAGTTGTTGGTGTGCTTCATATTGTTCAGAGAACACATACAGTACAATGAACACTAGATATAAAATTTATAAATTATTATTTTACAGTGATGCAGCACCCTTTCATCATACCAATGATTTAAAAGACAAGTACTGAAGCTCATTCCAACAGTTTGTGCATTTTGAACCAACAGACCACTTACTTCTCAGTTTCAGGTTCGCATAAAAAAAAAAAAAAAAAAACGACAAACATTTGGAAGCAAGCTATTAAAAAGTACAAGGGATTGTCAGTGTCAAAAACCAAGACTGTAAACTTAAACACAGGGTTGGATAAGAGGCAAGAGTAGGTGAATGATTGGGTTTAACTGTGTGGGCTATCGTCATCATGGACAACAAAAAGATATGTGCTGTAATTGTTACATTTTCTCTGTGCAGTTAGAAAGGCAGTGAATAGGTCATGTGAAATTTCTTTTTATTAGTATTTGTATGTTATTTAACATTGTCAAAACTGGAAAACCAAGAGTAAATAATTAACCTAGAACCCATTATAGATGATAATATGGAACTTAAACAAAGCCTTGGTGAGACAGAAATAGTTTTGTACAATAATATAGAACCTAATCAGAGTTGTGCTGGTGAAGCAGTAGCCAAAAATCTTAATAGTATTAGCAAACCATTCCAAGGTTTTGACCACAGAGAACTCTGATAGTAACAATGGTTCATTTTAACAAATTAGGAATTTTATGAAGGAACAATTTAGTAATCAGAATAAAGACTTGGGTGGTAGAACTGCTACTGTGAATAATGAAATGAAAGAGTTGAAAAATGAAATTTTAAAAAGCAGATTTTTGTCAAATATAAACTTACTGTAGAACAAGCACACAAATGAATCAATGTGTGGATTAATAGTGTTGAGACTGAAATCATGTTGGCCAAGTCAAATTTTACAGACTCCATTGAGAAAATAGGCAACTTAATGACTTTGAAATTTTTCACAACACAGTAAAGCAAAAGAATCATGTTTTGAGATCAGAGATTGGTCATAATTACCAAAATCTTGAACAAAAGTTCAATAAGTTAGAAACCAGAACAGATAATCAAGCTGTATAGGTGGAGAATGTGCATGCATGTAATAGCAATTTAGATGGTATTTGGGAAAAAAAATAAACACTCACAAAGTTAGATGAGAATTTCGTTACTAGGAGTTTCATTAGTAAATTAGGTAGGTTGTGAGTCAATGTGTCTATAAAAAGTTTACCCTGGTGACAGCAAATTTTATCCACTAGATTTTTACAGCATTGTCTAGATAATTTTGTAACTGATATGACTTATTTAAGATAAATTTTGTAATTTTTTTTTATTTTTTTATGGGGAAGCCCTTGCATGTGCTAGTCAATGTGCCAACTCATACACTTCTTACTATGATTTGAAAAAAAGGGTGTTTGAACTAATTCTGTTCAGATGCTAAACAACCTAGAATTAAAGATGAATTTTAAGTGGGACAGGCTATACAGAAGGAAATAGTGAACTTACCACAAATAGAGCAGTGAAGTGGAGATTACCATGGGAAGTATAGTGGGGTTTCATATATGGGCTAGCTAATGCTATTGAACAATTTCTTAAAGTATGAAGACAAACTGAGCACTGCATTAGAGAGAAATGCCAGAAATAATTTAACCCTGAATCATACATAAGCAGATGACTGAGTTATTAAGAGAAGTAAAAGGAGTTTTTATTGTTTTTGATGTTAAGGCTGGTAAGCTTGAGAGTCATGTACCTAGGGAGGAAGAAATTATGTCAGGTAGCAGTAATAAGAAGATTTAAGAGGATGTTCTAAACAACTGCTGTGTGATTAGTGAGAATGTTGTATCAGATAAGAGTGGTGAGAGTAGTAGACATGTCGTTGAAGATATGGGAGAGAGGATAGCAAGTGAGATTCCTTTTGTGAGAAGTTAGGTGGAGAAGCATTAGAGGAAGGTAGTTTTGAGAGAAGTAATTAATATATCCAGGGACTATGACAAGGACTTACATGAAAGTGAAATTTTGCCTGTTGATATCAGTAAAACAGTGATTTTTGTGAAGATGAAAGGAAAGATGTAAAATGTGTAATTGATGAAGCATGGAAGATAGCTTTGGATAATTACAGTAATGATTGCTGCAATTGTGAAATCAAAAGTACATTAGAAAGGATTTGTGTATGCCTGAATCCAGACTGCTGGAAAGAGGCAATAAATGACTTAGGTAAGTAGCCTGTGAGTGCAATGCAGTCAAAATTGGAACCAAATGAAAGAAAAGATCAGGTAAAGAATATAGGGTTCAAAAAATAAAGAAAGATATTTCATCTGAAGGTGAGAATAAAAATAATGGTAATATATAGGGAGTTCAAACCTCCATGTAGAATCTGATAATTGGGAAGTGAACTATTGGACACTGGGAGTCCTGTTTTTGGGGTGTCAGAAAAACTGAAGAATAGAATCCAACAAAGTTCAGATTCTTCTGAGCTACCTGTGATACAGATTCAAATCACAGGAACTGCTGCAACATATACTGCAGCTGTAAATAAACACATATTTCTGTCATTCATTTGTTCAAGGTCATCTTGTGATCCCAAAACTGAGTGGGAATCTTATTTTATGCATGGAATGAACTGTAAAATCCAAAGAAGGATTTTGTTGGAAAAGCAAGGAATTAATTTTTCAGAACTTAGAATTGGAATTTCTTGTCAGACAAAATTAATATTGCTGAACTGAACAAACAGTTCTAATCAAACCAAGGGTTGGAATACACAGACGAGAGATCTTGCTGTGAAGAAGAGGGTGGTTACCTTGAAGAAAGGGAAGAGGATGAACTGTATCATAGACCAGTAAAATCAAAGTAGAATGTACAGAGAAATTAGACCAGAACTAAAAAGATGATTTAAGGAAATTGTTGTGAGAATATTATGAAGTAATTCATGACAAGCCTGAGAGACTAAAGAATTACCAGCACAAAAATAAGACAATATAATTCATTGTTTATCAAAGCTTAGGGTATACCTATCTCAAGGAGGGAGGCTGTTGAGAAAGAAGTACAAAATATCAAGAAATGGTCAATTATAGAGAGGAGCTGTAGCGAATACAATAATCCAGTTGTTGTGGTATTCAAAAAAGGTTTGCTACAGACTTAAGACATTAAAGTAAAGTTCTATCTGGCCCTCATGAAATTATAAATGAATTATTACACAAATTTGAACATGTAGCCTGCATTTTCAGCCTTGACTGTACTTGTGAATTTCATCAAATATTACTTGAACACTAGACTAAAAAATACACTGCTTTCCTATATAGAGGTACATCCTATCAGTACTCCGTTGTTCCTTTGATTTGAATACTTATGTTACAGAATTTATAAGTGGTTTAGATTTTTATGGGGAAAGAATTCTTAGCAAAATTAGGTAGAAAATTAAGAGAAGTAAGTATGTCATTAAAATTAGAAAAGTATAAATTTTGCTGTGAAACAGTAAAAATTTCTTGACCACCTTGGGAGAAAATCTTAGCAACAGCAAAATTCCCTGCCCACTGTCAAAAAATGAGTTAAAATTTCTTTTGGCTTAGCCAATTTATATAGGAAATAGATCAGAACACAAGCACAACATACATTACGGCTGCATAACATCTTAAAGAAGAATACAGTATGGGTATGGGGTGATGAGTGGTAACAAGCTTTCAATGAAATAGAGAAGCATCTCCGTGACAGCAAAATGTTACACAGGGCTAACCTTACATTGCTACTTTCTCTTATGTCTGTAGTGAAACAGAAATGAGGGCTCATTTGTTTCAAGAGAAAGAAGTATATGATAAATTAGGACATTATTCCATAGCTTTTGCCTGTGGAAGGCTACAAAAAATGAAAAGAATTACACTCTCACCATAGAAACTATTTACTGGGACACAGACTCATTCTGTACTCTTATCATAAGGCATTAAGCATTTAAAATCACTGGAAATTTGTCAGTGAGTTTGATTCATTCTTTGACTTGATTTGTTCCTCTTTTGATGGAATGTTGGTTATTACAGACAGCTTGTCTTATAAAATTATTGTTATACCAACCCATCCATTTCATAGTAATTCCTTGACTATACTTGCCATGAAGTCTCTCTATGCTTAATAGATTTAACAAAAATTTTGACAACTTTAATAATAACATGACACTGGTCTGAAGAAAAGTTAACTACTGTGTCCTTTTCTCTCAATAGGTCAAGCCCCAGTCAATCCACGTCAAGTGTCAGTATCAATGGGAAGGTTCTGATGGTGAGTACATTTCCTAGGATTATATCAAGTCATGTTGCAGCCTCAAATTCCTAGATTGGCTTCCAACTAACCCAATGCTTCAGCACTTACTTATAGGAAAGGTACGTACCTGCGGTTCCTGTCATGTTCTTTTAAATTATGCAGTTAAAATTGCATTAACAGTCCAGCCTGTGTCTAAGGCCACTATAACTTTCTGCCTTCAGTTTCTAAATATGTGGTGGACTATAACACAGCTGTGTTATTGATATGGCATGGACTAACATCTTGTGACAACTCTTCCTAAATCTCAAGTCCATTATTGTACCTCAGAATCTTGATTACTTTAACACAGCCTCTATCCCTGACAGTGACTGACATTTTGGTGCAATATGCTGTTGCTCTGAAACCCCTACTTGGCCCCATGAGCAATACTTGAGTGAGGGCTGGGGTTCATCCCTTTTGAAATACTTAAATGACCTCTAATTACAACATGATTAGATTAGATTAGATTAGTTTTTTGTTCCATAGATCCATGCTGATGAGATCCTCATGCATGTCGAACACGTCAAATTTTCTTTCTTTCTTTTTTTTAAAAAAAAAAAAGCTGAAATAACAATACTAATAGTATGAATATATTCAATACATCATTTGTTTCTATTAAAAAATTCTTCAATGGAGTAGAAGGAGTTGGCCACTAGTAAGTCTTAACTGATCTTTATTTGTAACTAAATTTTTTATGCTTGCTGGTAAATTATTGAAGATAAGTGTTCCTGGGTAGTGGACATCTTTTTGAACTAAAGTAAGTGCTTCTAAGTCCTTGTGCAGATCGTTTATGTTCCTGGTATTGTATGTATGAACTGAGCTGTTTGTTGGAAAAAGAGATATATTATTTAGGACAAATTTCATTAAGGAATAAATATACTGAGAGACAGTAGTTAGTATACCCAGTTCTTTGAAGAGGTTTCTACATGACGTCCGTGAATTTACTCCACAAATAATACATATTACACGCTTTTGGAGTCTTAAAACGTTTGTTTGACTTGAAGAGTTACCCCAAAATATTATACCATATGACATTATTGAATGAAAGTAGGCAAAGTAAGCAAGCTTTTTCATTTTTGTGTCGCCTATAGCTGCTAACACTTGAATTGCAAATACAGATTTGTTAAGGCGTTTCTGCAGTTCTGTGGTGTGCCCCTCCCAAGTGAATTTATTATCAAGCTGTAATCCCAGAAATTTAAGACTGTCAACCTCTTCTATCTGCTCTTCTTCATACTTTATGCATATGCTGGGTGGAAACCTCTTACAGGTTCTGAATTGCATATAGTGAGTCTTTTCGAAGTTTAATGTCAGTGAGTTGGCTTTAAACCATTTATTAATATCCATGATAATATCATTAGCAGATCTTTCTAGAATTACACTTGACATACTATTTATTGCAATACTCGTGTCATCTGCAAACAACATGAACTCTGCTTCTGGCAGTGTAACTGATGAGAGATCATTAATGTACACAAGAAAAAGCAAGGTATGACTTGAACCATTTTGCAGCACTGCCCATGACACCACAGAATTCTAGTTTATTTAAAATGATGTTGTGATTCACACAATCGAATGCATTTGACAAATCACAGAAAATACCTGTTGCTTGTAACTTGTTATTTAATGAATTAAGTACATTTTCACTGTAGATGTAAATAGCCTTCCCGATATCAGAAACCTTCAGAAATCCAAACTGTGTTCTTGATAATATGTTATTTGTAGTTAGAAGGTTGAGAAGCTGCCAGTACATAACTTTTTCTAAAATTTTTGAGAATGTTGGCAAAAGTGAAATCGGTCCGTAGTTCGATGCTATCTCTTTATCCCCTTTCTTGAGTAGAGGCTTAACGTCTGCATATTTTAGCCAGTCAGAAAATGTCCCAGTTATAATTGACTGGTTACACAAGTAACTTAGAATTGTACTAAACTCACAAGAACATGCCTTAATTAACTTTGCTGATATTTCATCGTAACCACTAGAATGCTTTGTTTTTAAAGATTTTAATATTGAAGTTATTTCTTTTGGTGAAGTGAGTGACATATTCATGTACCTGAAGCTATTTGTAAAGGCTTGTTTCAGATATTCAAGGGCATTATTTACTGATCCTGACAATCCCATTCTATCAGTAACAGATACAAAGTACTTGATAAAAAGATTTGCCACACTATGCCTATCAGTTACTAATGTGTCATCTACTCTTAGTGCTATTTGCTCCTGTTCCTTTCTGGTTCTACCAGTCTCTTCTTTGACTATATCCCACATTGTTTTTATTTTGTTCCCTGACATTGCAATCTTCTTTTTGTAGTGCATTTGTTTAGGTGTCTGAATTACTTTTTTTAAAAAAATATTTTACAGTATTCCTTGTATTTAGCTAAATCATCAGCATTGGAGCTATTTCTGGGTGACAGAAACATTTTCCTTTTTGTCTTACAGGAAATCTTTATTCCTTGTGTAATCCATGGTTTTATTATAGTCTTCTGTTTAATTTGAGTAACTTTTAGAGGAAAACAGTTTCAAACATGGTACTGACATTGTTCAAGAATGTATTATATTTTTCATTCATGTCATGAGAACTATAAACATCTTTCCAGTTCATATCTTCGACCAGTTTTCTAAGACACTCAATTTTTGGTTGATAGACTACTCTCCTGTACTCAGTTTTAGCAGTCTTGATAATCTGCTTAGAATTTACATCCAAAACAAGGAGCTGCATGTCATGATCTGATAGTCCATTTAAAACAGGTTGTATGATATGATTTTGTTCCTTTGATTTGTCTATAAAAATGTTATCAATGGCTGTCCTTGAGGATTTAGTGATCCTAGTTGGAAAGTTTACAGTGTGAGTTAGATTGAAAGACTACAAAATTTCTTTGTTTCTTCCTGTTAAATAACCCAAAAGAGCTTCTAGATGATTTATGAATATATTGTAATTTCCTGCAGGTGCTCAGTAGATAGTTACTGTGATATAGGATCTGTTATGGAACTCTACTTCTGTTGCACATGCTTCTAGATGCTGCCCTAAGCAGAATTTATTAATGTCAATGTTCTTGAATTTATGGCAGTTTTTAATAAATGTGGCAACTCCTCCTCCATCCATATCTACTCAGCAGAAGTAGGAAGCTAGTTTAAATCCTTAAATGTCTAACATCTTCTTGATGTTCTGAGAGGCAGATTATGTCAATTTGGTGAGACGAATTCATTTCATCGATACAAATAAGTAGTTCATCAACTTTATTTCTGACATCACCAACATACCAGTTTTAAAAGGTGTCATGCTGATCAACACAGAACTTAAAACAACATACTTATCTAAAGAACCACTAGAGCATTGCAAACCACAGCTTAACAAATGTCAAATCAATTCCTGTCAGTGAAAAGTATGCAAACACAACAACTTATCACTAAAAGTGATAAATTCTTAGGCCCTGCTTGTATTCTGTTAACAGCAGGTAACACCAGCAGAATAACACGTCACAATAGAGATTGCAACACAGATGCCTGAAGTTAATCAAGGTAATCAATCTAACCACACAGTTCTTCGAAGGATATAGGCTAGAACCACTTATAGCAACTATCAAAGACAACAGTGTGTGGATAGCACACCCCTTACACTATCTCAAAGTCTCCATCTAACTCACTGCTGCTTGCCAGGCCATCACCAGTGTTTCACTGGCTAATGTTGGAGAGCATTGCACTCTTACATAGTATACAAAATTTGAAGCAGTGGAATTTTTAAATTAACAGTATACCCCTGCATGTCTGAAGACAAAAGTGTAACTCATGGAAAGCTTCTAGAAGTGCAGAACATCTACTGTCATTTACTACTTTCGTGATGTCGGGAGTTTTTTTCTGCCAGACAGTGTAGTTCTGCTGCAAATGCTGGCTACCTGCCCACTGATTGCTGCCATTTGAAAACTAGTAGCCTGGCTTGTAACATTGCTCCAGTTTCTCCCTCTTGCATATTTTATGGTTGTCGTAGTAATTTCCAAAGTAGCATGTGTTGCTGGCTGTAATATGATATTTGGTGCTAAGTAGAAATTTTTGCAGCCAAGGTCATGTGTTGATATATTTTTACTTTCTCAATGGCTAGTTTTGACAGAGTCTAGCTGCCATCTTTTGATCTACAATATACAAGGAGAAAATCAGCACTATGACAACCTGCATAACTGTGCAACCAAGATACAATTGGAAAAACATAATAAGTAGATCACAATATTTCTTTAGATTCCTCCTTGTAATAATATTACTCTACATGAATCACACAAACATGATGAGTGCATACTCAATTTATAAAACAAAGATGACACATTGACTTGTAAAATACATAAAACACAATAAATGAAAAGCCTATAGCACCAACAGTGTTCCCCAGAGTGGAAGCAAGTTTGTCCATGGAGCCATTATAGTTACGGCTCATCAGGAAAGACTGAGCAGGCATGCAGTGGAAGTGTTGATGTGTGGTTACAGCATAGGTCAGCAGATGGCTTAAGTAGGCCTTTACATTTATCATTAAATAATATTTGAAATAAAATACTGTACTTACTATAAACATTGACATAGACATGGTTATTATCTACCGGAAAAATTATCTATTGATCTTACCAAAAACAACCATAAGCATTTATATACACTTGATATAGAGCAAAGGCTGTCAGGTCACCTGCATCACCAATATAATTACATCATCATTACAACCTTTACCATTATAGCTTATTTGTATATGCAGGTGAATTACCTTGTTCAAGGTAATAGTATGTATTGCTCTAGTTCCTACACATATAGTATCATCCACAAAACTGTACCACTTGCATTGTCATAGAGACATTTTAAGTGTAATGTCAGCAACAGTTGGATAAGGTGATTCTGGCAGGCCTGGCTACCTTAGGATTACAGCTCTAGCATCCAAATATTCTTGGAAAATTAATATTAACAGGTTAAAAAGCATATAAAATGCTCCAAAACTGTGATCTGCTTATATTAGGCACCTATGGGTAGGATACTACAAATGTGAGAAGGCTCTTAATGTGAATATGGCCTACCACATGTACAAGAACATACTTAACAAGATGTATGATAGACTGGACATTTTTTCACACATCAGTTTCATGAGCTTTTGTCTAAGCACAATTATTTAAGCCTGTCAGGCATAGCGCAGCAGCTTTGGATTATCAGAGCCAACATACGTTTTGTTACCAGAGCAAATCTTTACTGGAAAAAAATTCTAAGTACCTATAAACTACTATAGGATGGGAACTGCCAATTCTGCATTGAATTCTAAATGCCTTAAACATTCTTGGTACAAACACCATGTCAAAAGGAGTAAGCAAAAATGTGCACTGTGTGCATATCATTCAGCACTGTAATCCCTGTTCGCCAGTCCTTTCCTGGCTTATTATGTTCCTGATTCTTGACTCAATGTATAGGCCTTGAAACATAAAAACATACAATACCTGTAACACATTTTATATCGAAATAGAATGAACATTTTTACAATAATTATCCAGGGAACTAATTTTTTAACCCTTTGTTGCCTGATGGAATTTAAAAATACCAGTAAGATTTTACTTGCATATGTATCTCACTGTTCAGGTTTGTGTGTTGAGAGCCTGTTGGTACTTTCCTGTTCCTCTACTCACTGTTTCAAAGATATTACTTTGCAATAGCTAAACCTCTCTAGCAGCAAGAGCTCGAATCTCTGCTATACTCTATAAGCAAATGATACAAAATGGAAAATATGAAGTGGATTTATAAGTACCACCCAGCAGTTTAAGTACTTTATTGTAAATGCATGAAGTAACTTCTCAAGTGTTGTTCTGTCCAGCTTTTTCCCACATGGATGGACAAAAATCGTTATACTGGTGGTTGTTTTCAACCTTTGATTGACACAGAAATTGAACATTGTTTGTATGAGAATATTCCCTATGACACTTCAGAAATAACTGACACTGAAGATGAAGATGATGAAACTGTTAACAACTTCAACAAAGCCTTTTTGTGCATTTTGCAAGAGGCAGCTAGTGGAACAAATTCCAGTGGTGGAGGTAATGATGTCTCACAGAACATTTCACCATCTACACCTACAACTTAACATGAGGATCAGCCAAACTTTGAAAGAGAGTGGAGAGATAAATGCATTGAAACAAGGTACTGTGATTAGACATATGGTGAAGGTATATTCTTACAATTTGCTTCTCATAATTTTTTTTCAACCTGCACCACTTTTCTCTTCACTACTATGTGGATTAGGATATAAGTCTGTTCTGTCTATGACAGCTCTCTAGTACTATAACAACTCATGTATTCTTATTGCAGGCCCTATAGAAGAGTTATTTCAGGATTGTCTCACATCTAATGATGTTTTTATTTTCACTTTGAAGCCAATTTTTGAAGATATAATTTTCCAGAGGAATCATTATGCAGCACAGAAGGGAAAAAATTCAAATCTGAAGGAACATTAATTGTTAGCTGTTTTTAGAATTAATGTATTTATGGATTACCACAAATTACCATCATGGAAGCATTTTTGGTTCATGTGTGATGACCTTGGTATTTCTATAATAATGTGGTATATGAGTAGGGACAGGTTTGATTTTATTCTGAGTAATTTACAAGTTAGTGGTAACAAAAATATTCCAGAAAATTTCACTGATAAGTTGAACGAAATATGCTCACTTCTAACCCCCATTTGAATAAAGAATTTATTTCCATTTACAGGGGCACTAGGAAGCCCATTACTGATGACTCAATGACTGTCTTCAAGGAAAGAAACATCATAAAGCAATATAATCTGTTAAAACCAATCAAAAGGGGCCACAAACTATGAGCAATTTGTGACCAAAAAGGATACACACTAATTTCTGATGCGTATCAAGACAGTAATGAGAGACTGGAGAAAGAATTTGGAGCGTGTGGTTTAGGAGAGGGGGTTGTATTGAAATTGTTCGAACCATGTTGGGGTCAGTTCAAAAAATTGTTCTGAAACAACTTTTTTTTACCTCTGTTCCACTTTTAGAGAAGCTGAAATCAGAAAATAAATTTTCCTATGAAAAAATTCGAACCAACAGAAAAGGTTTACAATCCAATTTCCCTGAAGAAAAATGTCGAATGCGCAGAGACTCAAATCACAGAGTGTCTACATCTACATCTACATAGATACTCTGCAAACCACCATACAGTGCGTGGTGGATGGTACCCTGTACCACTACAAGTCATTTCCTTTCCTTTTCCACTCGCAAATAGAGTGAGGAATAAATGACTGTCTGTATGCCTCCATATTATCACTAATTTCTTCATTGTCCTTACGTGCAATGTATGTTGGCAGCAGTAGAATTTTTTGGCAGTCAACTTCAAATGCCAGTTCTCTAAATTTTTTCAACAGTGTTTCTTGAAAAGAATATCTCCTTCCCTCCAGGGTTTCCCATTTGAGTTCCGAAAGCAACGTTCCCAAAGCATCTCCATAAAACGTAAACAATGTTCAAATCTGCTGGTAACAAATCTAGCAGTCCACCTCTGAACTTCAATGTGGCCTGGTACAGATCCCAAATTCTCAAGCAGTACTCAAGAATATGGCACACTAGCATCCTATACGCAGTCTCCTTTAGAGGTGAACCACTCTTTCCTAAAATTCTCCCAATAAATTGAAATCAACTATTTGTCTTCCCTACCACAGTTCTTATGTGCTCATTCCATCTCACATTGCTTTGTAATATTACACCTAGATATTTAAATGACTTGATTGTGTCAAGCTGGACATTAGAAATACTGTATACAAACGTTGCTGCTTTGTTGTTCCTACTCATCTGCATTAACTTACATGTTTTCACATTTAGGGCTAGTTGTCATTCATCGTACCAACTGAAAAGTTTGTCTAAGTCATCTTGTATCTTCTTACAGTCACTCAACTTACCATATGCTGTGGCATCATCAGCAACCAACTGCAGAGTGGTGCCCACCCCTTCCACCAAATCCTTTATGTTCACAGAGAACAACAACAGTCTTATCACACTTCCCTGGGGCACTTTTGATGATACACTCATTTCTGATGAACACTTACCATTGAGGACAATATCCTTTCTTTTATTATGTACGAAGTCTTTGAGCCACTCAAGTGTCTGTGGACTTAATTCACATGCTTGTACCTTTGTTAACAGTATACAGTGGGGCACTGTGTCAAATGCTTTCCAGAAAACTAAAAATGTGAAATCTGCCTGTTGCCCTTCATCTCTCATGCACAGTACATGAGAATTAGAGCTTATAGTCTTTCGATGGTGAGAAAATAGAGTAGTGTACTTTGCATCAAACTTCCATGGCACTGAACAGAGTGTACTGTCATGAAAGCAGAAAGATGGAACTAGTATAACTATACCATGTTCATCTATCGTATGTGATTACAACAAAAAAGTGGGTGGGATAACCATGCAGATAGATTATTTTCAACTTACGATTTTGACAAGCAATCAAAGGAATGGTGGAACTGTCTCCTCTGGGTGCAATATAAGTTCCTTTCATCAATGCTTACGTCATTTACAGAGATTTACATGAAATGTTTCCATTGTTGAAATTCAGAGCTGCTGTGGCACTGGGGCTAACAAAAAGAGAAACACTAATAAAAATGAAATAACCGTGCCGAAGATGAGAAAGGGTAATGTTTTTACTTCTAAATATGTATGTCTTGGCAACCGAGGAAGGAAAGCACTATTGTACTGTTTAGTTGTAAAAGAAGAAGATGTGAACTGTGTGAAAGAAACCAAATCCAATCAAGAACACATTCCCAACGTATTGCATGTGAAGTATATCTATGCTGCAATGAGAAAAAGAACTATTTCTTATAATATCGTGAGGTATCATTAGATACATGATATGTACACAATAATTCATACACTGTCATGGGTTTCAAAAACCATGTATGTTACTACACCTTCAATAGTTACCCTAGGATCAAAACTAATGTGAAATATTTGGGAAAACTCATAAATATCATGTTTGTTATTAATTACATTTCTGCTGTAAAAATTTTCAATAATGGTGTGGAATAAATTAGAAATTAGACAAACTGAAACATTTTTTCTGTGCTTATTGTCCTTCTGTCAATGGAACCTGATGCTGCTTATGAGTATCAGCATTGGAAAATATAGAAAATTTTTACAAAGGATCATAGTCTTTTGAGGTGACAATAGCACAAATTCTACAAAGGAAATGAGAATTTTTTTATGTCAGGAATCAAAGGTTTAAACACCTTTGAACTTAATCACCAATAAAGAATATTCCTTCATTCTTTAAATTAAATGAACTCTCCTTTGAGCGGCTGGTTTATAGTGCAGCATGGTGAATTGTGTAATGCTCACTCAATTTGTCAGGTGATGGCTGGTATGGATAAAATATTCCAAAATTGTTAGTAGGAATAATACAATTAAACTAGTAACTAACTTCAGGCCCTCTATATCGCTCCACCATTAAATGCCAATACAAACTATGCCACAAAATTTAAGGTGTCAAGGAAAAACAGGTAATCACACAATCTAAAAATAATTATGTGGACACTGTATTACAGGGGAAAGTCTCACCACAAACCAGTGTAGACATTTATTTGCATTGTCAATGATCGTTCATAAAGCTCAATATAATGTCTGAATAATCAAGATGGTAACCTACTTTTCCTGGTTTACATATGCATCTAACTTGTACCATGAATCAATACAGAGTCAATATTAATTCATTCCTTTATAAGATAATGGATAATGAGCAAAATACTGGCTGCAGAGAAAATGATATGCATTGCTTGCAAAAGATCACACAATAGGAACTATGGTGAATGAAAATCTTGAACACTATATGACAAACTATGTAAGTAACGATGCTCTTGTGTCATCTTTGTACTTAGGTACCAATAACAGTGTAAGCAATATAGGATTTTAGTAATTTGTAATGTTTTAAAATTTTATAAAAAGTGTGTGTTTTTTTTAAGTGAAAGACAATTTTTCTGTTTGTTTCCATAAATCTGAGTAGGGCTGCTAGTCTACCAAAACAGAGTTATCGCCTAGTTGTTGTTATGTTATATCGTGTTTCAGATCATTAATATTTATAATAAATAATATGGATAGCTGTGTGTCCCTAACCTGATGATGTCAGGACTTACAAACATTGTTTTGAAGACTTCTTTTCAATTCCTTTCTTTAGCAAGACATTATAGATCCACTGAAATCAAACACGAATGCACCAGATTATCAGACCGAAGTAACTTCTTTTTATGAAACTTCCTGGCAGATTAAAACTGTGTGCCAGACTGAGACTCGAATGGACCTTTGCCTTTTGCAGGCAAGTGCTCTACCAACTGAGCTCCTCAAGCACGACTCACGCCCCGTCCTCATAGCTTTAGTTCTGCCAGTACCTCGTCTCCTACCTTCCAAACGCCAACGGAGCGTGAGTCGTGCTTGGGTAGCTCAGTTGGTAGAGCACTTGCTCACAAAAGGCAAAGGTCCCGAGTTCATCTCGGTCCATCACACACAGTTTTAATCTGCCAGGAAGTATCATATCAGTGCACATCCACTGCAGAGTGAAAATTTTATTCTGTAAATTCTTTTTAGTTTGATCACAATTTTAAGTGCCACACAGAATTTAGAACTTCTCTTTTTGAAATGGGCATAGAAAATATAACAATATTATTAAAAAAACAAAACTTTTGTTGGTTAGGATGTGATACTCACCAGAATCAATACGTAATTCAATATTGATAATCTAAAACTATAAACCAGTGGATTAAAAAACCTACTAACTATATGAACAAACACTCTTTTGGACAAGTGGGTTTACCAGTGACCTCAAAAGAAGCTGACATAAAGTAACTGTTCAGTAGAGGATGAACCACAAGTAAGGAAAACTACCACTGCATCCATTTTTTTTTATTTTTATATATATATATATATATATATATATATATATATATATATATATATATATATATATATATATAATTTTTTTTTTTTTTTTTTTTTGCCTGATACATCACCATAAAATATGAAATTTCTTCAGATTTTGATCCATTTCAAACAAGGAGAAAAATACTGTTGCAACCACAAATATATTTACTTTCAAGATCACTAGACATGAATAATAAAGTTACTGGAATTTTGTGACAAAGGCCTCTGAGTTGATGAACTACACCTTGCTAATCTAGATACTGATGCTTTGGAGTGTTAATAATGATTGTGGTTAAGGAAAATGAAACATGGACCTTGCCAAGGTGGGGTGGCTTCCATGCCTTAATGATACAGATGACTGTACTGGAATGTAACTACAATGGTGGATTATCTGTAGCGAGACAAAACTAATCTATTGTTCCTGAAGGTATACAGTAGGTTTATCAGTAGCCAACATGGCATTTCTATCAATAGCTGAAACCAAGAGATACTTGTTTGTTTGTTAGTTTAATGTCCCATGGATCATGTTGCACTATTAATCATAATGATGTTGGATGACTCATTGTACATTCAAATTACACATTCTTTTTTTTTTTTAATACAGTTGTGAGTAGTAAGTCCTACAATCCATCTTCCACTCATTATTAAAACAGAAATTCTTCTACAGAATAGATGCAGTTGTCATAGCAAAACTTATTCAGTTTCCCTTGCAAATTTAACTTTGCTTTCTCTTAGGCTTATAACTT
Organism: Schistocerca gregaria; assembly: GCF_023897955.1. NCBI lineage: Eukaryota > Metazoa > Arthropoda > Insecta > Orthoptera > Acrididae > Schistocerca > Schistocerca gregaria. The sequence continues at coordinate 695,818,232 of NC_064922.1, read as the reverse complement.
GGTAGGTGATAAAAATCTGGTTGCTTCCCTCCAGTGTCTCAGCTCCAGAGGATCTATGGCTGCCTTGGCTGCAGTGTTACCATTCAGCAATGCATAGAACTGAATATTTGATACAGAGAGACAACCAAGGAATACAATGAACTATATTTTTGAATTTCCTTTATGCCTGTACTAATCAGTTGCCTCCTTGGCAAATATAATGGAGGGTATCATCAGAAGCTTGGCATTTTAACACAGTCTATGTGGTAATAAATGTGAAGATAAATGAAAAACCAGTTTGGCAGTGTTGTGTCCATTATTTAATAACAGTTTACCACCATCTGATACATGCCAGGCACATTTTCTTTACTCAGTACTGTACATCAGGTACACTCATGGACTTGGGGCGCTATCTACCTTCCAGTTAATTAAATGCTCACATGTTTTGCTCATTAGCAATGCATCAGTTGCAGTAGAGTATTGGCATGAAGAGGTTGTTACTAAAGCTGCATACTGGAGTCTACCAATGCCCCACAGCCATTGCCAGGACTAACAGTAAATATTTTACTTTTTCTTTAAACTAGTAATTCTTGATGTTTGTTAGTAATAACCATTGCTGATAGGTATTTACTTACCTTCAGCTCCACAATGAGGTCACAGAAGACCTGGAAATGTACGACAGTGAAATTATACACTTGCTGTCGTCTGAGGAAGATGGTCACTCAGATGATAACTTTGGTGTTTATGCAATTTTTCTAGCAATATTGAAGAAGATACTGTGGAAACAAAAGAACAAACTACTGACACTCAGCATGCAGATTCCAATGATAGTGACAGCAATAATCTTGTTGAGGAATGTTTTATTGGAAGGAACAATTCTACAAAACTGTTAAAAATATGTCCACCCAAAACCTTTTACACTCAATGAAAAACACTGTCAGTCATTTAAGAGGAGTGCAAAAAGAGCCACAAAGAATGCTAGAACACCAGTGGAATCTTTTGAAAGCTTTTTTGATAAAGAGCTGCTCTCTAGCATTAATGAGTACACTAATAAAAAGGTATCTGAAGTACAGGAACATTATTCCAGAGAAGGGGATACTAATCTAACAGACACAACTGAATTAAAAGATCTGTCAACAATACTGTATTTATCATTTGTGGGAAGAAGAGACAACCTTACAAACACACAAGACAAAGAGGCCTCCAATAACATGGGAACTGAATTATTTTGTCTGACAGTGAGTGAAAGGTGATTTAGGTTCTTCTCATACTGTTTTAGGTTCAACAACAGGGATACTCAAGTGGAAAGAATGAAAGCTAATAATTTAGCCCCTATACATGAAATGTTTTGTTCTTTCATGGAAAATTGCAAAAATGCTTTTTCATTTGGGGAGTACTGCACTATTAATGAAAAGCTAGAAGCTTTCAGGGACAAATGTTTCTTCAGGCAGTATGTCCCTAGCAAACCAAGTAATTACAGGCTAAAATATTTATTTGGTGGATGTCAAGATGTATTATGCAGCTAACCTGGAAAGAAATGCTGGTAAACAGCCTGCAGGGCCATTTGCAATTACCAACAAATTGATAGGTTTCCAGAATGAGATTTTCACCCTGCAGCAGTGTGTGTGCTGATATGTAACTTCCTGGCAGATTAAAACTGTGTGCCTGACCGAGACTCGAACTCAGGACCTTTGCCTTTTGCGGGCAAGTGCTCTACCATCTGAGCTACCAAAGCACGACTCACACCTGGTCCTTACAGCTTTACTTCTGCCAGTATCTCATCTCCTACCATTCAAACTTTAGAGAAGCTCTCCTGCGAACCTTGCAGAACTAGCACTCCTGAAAGAAAGGATACTGCGGAGACATGGCTTAGCCACACCCTGGGGTGTTTCCAGAATGAGATTTTCACTCTGCAGCAGTGTGTGCGCTGATATGTAACTTCCTGGCAGATTAAAACTGTATGCCCAACCGAGTCTCGAACTCGGGACGTTTGCCTTTCACGGGAAAGTGCTCTACCATCTGAGCTACCGAAGCATGACTCACGCCCAGTCCTCACAGCTTTACTTCTGCCAGTATCTCGCCTCCTACCTTCCAAACTTTATAGAAGCTCTCCTGCAAACCTCGCAGAACTTGCCCGCAAATGGGAAAGGTCCCGAGTTTGAGTCTCGGTCGATCAAACAGTTTTAATTTGCCACGAAGTTACATATCAGCACACACACCACTGCAGAGTGAAAATCTCATTCTGGAAACACCCCAGGCTGTGGCTAAGCCATGTCTCCACAGTATCCTTTCTTTCAGGAGTGCTAGTTCTGCAAGATTCGCAGGAGAAATTCTGTAAAGTTTGGAAGGTAGGAGACGCGATACTGGCAGAAGTAAAGCTGTGAGGACTGGGCGTGAGTTGTGCTTCGGTAGCTCAGATGGTAGAGCACTTGCCCGCAAAAGGCAAGTTTGAGTCTCGGTCGGGCACACAGTTTTAATCTGCCAGGAAGTTACAAATTGATAGGTGCTGTGAAATTTTTCACTTCTGTTATCTCAGCATCTGGGCATTAAATAACAATACACAATTGGTTTACTTCGTTTGAATTAACCAATTTACTTCTTTGGAAGAATCTTACTATGGTTGGAACTATGAAGAAGAATAAACCTGAAATCCCCCCAGAGTCTACACAAACAAAGAAGCAGGAGGCAGAAATAACATCATGTGGGTTTCAGAAAAATGCAACTCTAATTCATATGTCACCAAGAAAAATAAGGTAGTTTTGATACTTTCCACAATGCATGATGCTAATGCAACTGATGCCACAACTGGTGATAAGAAAAACTCATAAATGATAACCTTTTGTAATACAACCAAATCAGGAGTTGATACCGTAGATCAGCCATGTAGTGTGTCTAACATATCCAGAAAGACCAACAGATGGCTCATGGTGATCTTTTATAGCATAATGAATATTACAGTTATAAATGCACAAATAATATACCATGCAAATAATACTGATGCTATCACCAGGTTTCTGAAACTTCCAACACGTAATGTAGCTGACCATTACTGGCACTGCTGTTCTCGGTGTTCATCATTATCAAGAGATCTCAGATGAGATATTCAAAGTCTTTTTCCAGATGAAGGTGCGGTCCAACCCACAGAAGAGGACCAAGAGTCAGAAGTAAGTATATATTGTTAACACAAGAATGTTGTTGGCATCCATGAGACATCAAGTGGCCTACAACTAAACAGTATCCCACATGACCATCACAGGCCTAACGCAGAAATTTGATGACCCATATGCATACTAAGCAGGTGGGTAAGCTACATTTGGGAGTAGCTTTTTTGCCTTTTATTATTTTCATTCTGTTTTAGGTTTCGCACATGTTTGAATGCTTGTATGTTATTCATTACTTAAGTGCTAGGGTTATCATAGTGGTGCTTTCTCCCTCACCTTTTTGGTCCAAGGGAGGTATATTTTACCCTTCAAAACAACCAGGAACTGCTGATGAGCTTTGTTGGATCCACCACCCTTTCTTTGCAGAATATGTATAGATATGTCTGTCCAGAATACATAGCAATAATTTCTTACATATTATTCCTGCCTTTATTTTGTAGCAGTTTGTTTGTGTTTAACCAATGTATGAACTTGAACTTGTGTTATCAGTTGCCTTCCTGACAAGGATATGGTCCAATTTGACATGTTGAAATGTTTTATACAGGAAGAATACTCTGAAAGAAACACAATACCAAAATTTTAGCTGCTAAGACATATGGAAAATATATTTTTTTTAATGTTGGAATTACCAAATTACCACAGCTTGCTAGGTGAATGGAGTAATGTACAGCCCTACCATAGCTGTAGGAAACAGCACATGCACAACATGGCAGGCACATATGCTTTATTGCACATCAGCAAACAGATAACATGGCTCAACACAGTCATTATATGTAAAGGGGATTTTAGTTTCCATTGATAGTTTGACTGACACAGTTGTTCACACTTATTATCCACTCAAATTTACAACTCATTAATATCCATAGTATTTGTCAGTTGCCTTTGCAGTATCACTAGGGGTTAATAGTGGAGACAAAACTGAATTAATTTTCTTTGTATGTGCTTGCTAATAACATCTGTCTTTGAGTTGTGAATGTTCCACAGTTTCACAGTAATGTGGTATCTGATTAATATTTTCAACCTTGCAAATGTAAAATAAGAAGAACATTGAATGAAACAGAAAACATCTACCTCTTCTGAAGACCTACTTATGTGTTATTTATTAGTTAGTGTTTTGGACATTCATTTGATTGGTGACAACATTGTATTGGAAACTGTGGAAACATTAGAGGCTCTAATGATTCTGTGAATAGTGATTCAAACCATGGTTGCTGTGCTAATTAAATTCCAGAGCAGAAATACAGCAACTTTCTAGCCCAAAAAAACATGGAGATTAATATCTTTCAGTGACAAAATGAAAGGTTGTAAATTTTTTATTTAAATGAAAGAGGGAGAAAATGTTTACAAATAATATGTCATTGAAGCCAGTTTTGTTTTGTGAATGTGAATGTTAAAAATGGAAGAAAAATTTAGACACAGTATGAAATATGCACTGAAATGAAACTTGCAAAAATGTTGTGATGAAGCAGGCTGGGATGTTTTTTACTTCCCCTCTTGTTTTGCTATTTGCCTCCTTAAATTCGTTTTTTTCACTTTTAACTAATTAGCATTAACATACATGACTACAATGTGCTTTTTCATAAAAGAGAAAGGGAGGCCCACAATTGTAAAGAATATAAAACCAGATCAAAGGTTGTGCTTAGTTCTATTTACGTAATTGATTTTCCATTTTATTTTACCTATTACTGGTTCTAGTTAGCATATTTCATTGTAGGGTGAAATCAGTAATTGTTTGCAACTAGAGTTCTGTTGTTGACGTATAACAAACATAAATTCTGTAATAATTGTAAACATTTGGAAGATGAAGTACTAGTAATCTTAAAGGATCTATTTGGTTCTATTCGAAAACATGTTAGCAAACCTGGCTCTTAATGAACTCCAAAGTAATGTGGACGCTCACCTGCAAACTATTAATGAGGCTTATGGTAAGTCAGAACAATAGTGCACTGTCCATATGTAACTGTGTATTATTGAGGCACTGTGAAAAGTGAAAGTAAAAGACCGTGAAATGCATCTATGCATCTGTCGGCTACATCATTTACAGTAGACAGCATTTCACATCCATTCCCTATTTTTTCAGCCAATACGTTGACATCGAGGACACACAAAGAAATAAAAAAGTAGGTGAACTGCTACTTGTGGTGCCACAGGTGAGGAATATTGTATGTGGTTGCAATGAACTAGAATTCACTCAATTTGACTGTGAAGTGTAAACTTGAGTAGGTTACAGTACAGCTTTAAATGAAAGAGATGAACCAGCCAATCAGAACTGGGGTTTCATAACAAAGAATGTGTAGCAGCGAGCAGAAAATCAGCAGGCAGTTGGACACTGCTGACTGAGATAATCAAGACACCTTGCTGCAGCAGTGCAGATGATGGACCAAGATGACAACCATTACAGCAGCAGCAGCAGAGCAGCAAAATAAGAGTGAATGAGAATAAGGTAATTTCAAAGCAAAAGCTGTTTTGTATTAAATGATAGATAACGAGTGACCTTAATGAACAAGACAGTGTGACTGAGAACAAAGCTGTGGAGGTTAAGTTTTTAAGTGAACACAAAGACCTTTGTGGGAATTGTTCTGTCGACAACTGTACTTATAAATCAGATATGAATATAACTTGGAAGGATGGCGGCTAAAGTCCCACTGTATAAAGGGAAATGCTTGAAAACAGTACTGAAGTGGATGAAATTGTTAAGGATAAGGAGGAGGAACACAGTAGTGAAAATCAGCAAGGCCAAATGTTTGTGGCAGATGGAAAGCTGCAAGCAATGTTAATGCAAATTATGAGTAGTTTGAGTAATATGAGTATGAGAAAAGACATTATTAGGCTGGAAAATAGTATGAAAGAAGGCATTAATACTTCAGAAAAGAAAACTGATAGCATCACAACTGACATGGTTAGCTTAAAGGATGGACTGAAGAAAGAAGTTAAAAGGAGATGCAGGTAGTTAGTGCTAATCTTTAAAAATCAAATAAGAAGTTTGATGCAGTATTTAAGGATTGTGATAATACTAATGAGAAATCAACATTGAGACATAAATGTGTGGAAGAGTGAGAGAAACTTTGTGATGACAATAGTAGATGGAGGTTTTTGAGAAACAATGTGCTGAAAATTGGGTTATACTTGATACCAAGTCGATCACATTAAAAATTATTTAGAAACGGAGGTAGAAACCAAGTGTGTAGTAGAGGTAGAGGAAAAACTGAAAAAATTAAATGAAAATTTAGGTTCAAAATTTACTGAAATGGAGATAAACATGGAAGAGGTACAAAATCTAAAGCATAAAAATAGTGACAGTGGGTCAGATAATCATGTTGGTAAACAGGGTGATAGTCTTTCTAGGGAAAAGATTAATGAGGACTTGTTGTATGAAGAAGATTACATGCTAAATAAAAAAGAAGTGTGTCAACCTGTAATAATAACAAGTGTACAAGGTATACAGGTAAAGTGCTTACTGGACACTGGTAGAGATTTGAATGGTATTTCACAGGTATTTTTTGAATCTGTTAAGAACACATAGGGTGTAGTCGTGATGCATGTTTCTGAAATAAAAATTGATGCTACTGGTAAGCTATAAGAGTGGGTGAAACAAGAGGTACTATTAACTGTGGAATAGGCAGGATAGATGTTGACATGCAATTTGTTGGTGATCCAAAATCTCAGCATTGATGTAATATTTGGGCTAATTTCTTGTGCATTTACCAAGTAGAGGTTTCAACATTCTGTGGTGGATTCATTATGCGTCAATAATGGTTATCCCAGCTGTCTGTCTCATTTTTCACATTTCCTGAGGCAGTCAAATTCTTCTTCTGTCTTATCTGTAGTTTACAAGTGAATTAGACATATCCTTCTGTGACTTGATTGTGATTTTGTGCAGTAGGATTCTTAACTACAGAAATATTTTAGAAGAAGTTCCTCCAGTGTTATATATACATTCTGTTGTGTTATTTATGTGAAATGGAATCAAAGTAATGAGGGTTGGACCCACTAATTGGGGCTATACTGGATTAGCTGGAAATATTGATAAGATTGTGGGCTATGGGAGCAGAAGAATGACTAAAATTGGAGTCCGGGTTGAGCTCTGTCCACATGAAAGAATACACCATGATTTATGGATCGAGGGAAGGATAGTCGTGTACAGGGAGAAGGGGGGCGGGGGGGGGGGGGGGGGGGAGAATTAAGGAGGGTTGCAGCAGGAGTAAGAAGCAATTATACTATAGTTGAGGGACTCATAAATGCTGCATAGTTGTTCATGAAACACTTGTGAATTATGCGGAGCTAAAGAAAAATGTCTATGGGACTAATAATTTGAAATGTATGGATACACTTCTGGGAGGGTCCCATAAAATAGCTATTTGAATCTATATCTTGTGGGTTTCAAAAATACTTTGCAGCATGAAGGTGCAGTATAGGGATGTGAAATGATAAATTCAAACATTTGTTTATTTGAGAGAGATGCTATCAATACAGACAGATGTTATATAATATACTTACTACTGGAAATATTCAGTGCAGTCTTCTAAGTTGGCTGTAATCAATAGCTTTCGTTTTTGTTCTTTTCTTCATTTATTTCTTTGACAGAATCAGAAGTAATAGACTCCACACCCTCTATTACACAATGTTTTCTAATATTCAAGTCTTAACAATATCTCTGTCATTTGGCACTGTGATTTATAATGTCAGTTCATTTCTTTCTGTCACCTGAAGGTACAAATAAACCATTTAAGGAGTGCTAGTTCCGCAAGGTTCGTAGAAGAGCTTCTGTAATGTTTGGAAAGTAGGAGACGAGATACTGGCAGAAGTAAAGCTGTGAGTACCGGGTGTGAGTCGTGCTTTGGTAGCTCAGATGGTAGAGCATTTGCCCTCGAAAGGCAAAGGTCCCGAGTTCGAGTCTCGGACGGGCACACAGTTTTAATCTGCCAGGAAGTTTCATTGTAATAGATACTTATTTTAATAATTTCACAAAATTTGCTGAATATATTTTCATTTCTTACAAGTACTTAATCTCAGGTGTACCATGCAAATAAATTATGAATAATGGGGTAAACACAGATCAAATATAAATGCATCTAAATTTGCTCTAGTTCTGTAAATTAGTATGTCAAAGCTGAAATAATTATTTTAGGAGCAAATTTGCTGATATGTGTGTTGCCCTTTCCTCATAGTTCTGTAAGCATACTCAGTTCTGCACTAAGTTAGTCAATCATGTGACATACGTGTCTAATTGTTTATTTATATGGTAATAAAAGAACAATTACAAATAATGTACAACCAGAATGATATCAGATAACAAAAATGCCAAAAGTGTATTACAATGGAAGCATTTTTGCCTGTTTATCATTACTGTCCAACAAACAATACTGAAAATTTTAAAAATCCTTGTTTGCCATTGACCATTTATGTGAAATGGGCTTTTCCATAACAAGTACACAAAAGAAAACGTAGGCAATTTAGTGAATACTGGTAGATTCTAAAGTCAGTATTGTGTATGTCATATACCTCTTGTAAATTGAAAAATTTGTACGTAGCAACCTAATAAAGGATTTCTTTTTTAGAAAATTTATCAGTGGCCTTACATGAACTGAGGAGAGGCAATGTAATTAACATTCTGAGGGCATTCGTTTTGTGTGAATTTTCAGTTCTTGCTATCCTAATCCTTGTAATTTAAAGATTCACCTATGATTTTGTGCTTTACTGGAGAACTTCTTTGATCACAATCCATACTGTAATGTTGTTTCTGACACAGAGTGCACAGACATATACATACAATTCTCTGAGCTTAATAGAAAGAAAAGGACAGTGTTCCACAGGACAGCCTTATGTATTATATGGACAACCTGTTTTGCATTTTTAATGAGAACATGGTTGTATGAGAAACCCACACAAAATAGATGACTGGAAGAGTCTAAAATATGTTGGAGAGAGATCATCACTATCAGATACAACTCTCATTTTCCACACAAGATAGAGGATGATGTGATATTTCTGCAGATTTGGTTAACATGATCTTCCAAAGTAAGATTTAAGTCTGTATAAATTCCTAGATGTTTAATGTCTCAAATTTTTATATCATTTCACAATCCTAAAAAGACCTATTGTCTGGATTACAAAGAAGTTATTCTGAAAAATTCCACTTAGAGTCAACTGATTCTTGCATTACCACCTAAAGAGCTGAGATAATTTGATGTAATTTAGTACAAGTTATTATAATTATATGTTGTATAGATAGGACTTTAATTTATATTTTTATGCTATATGGATTCTATGTCAGATTCATTTTGTGGTTGGAGAGGTGTAAAAGGCTAATCTTAGCTGAAAACAAATACCTGTTTTTATATTTATGAACTGTTCAATAAATGACATTTCTTGAAGGAAAATGAGCATATTTTGATTGTGCATTTGTACTTGGTCAGATAGCAGCAGCAGATGCTGTTTCTCCAGTGGTGGAAAATGCAAGTAACAGCTCATTCCTTCTCAAGAGCCCATTATACAGTCAGCTTTGATGCCATGTATGCTTGATGTAAATGGAGATGAATGTGGATTCATAAGTGCATGTACCATATAGATTTTAATCAGTGAATAATTTATGCTACTCTTTATGGGTATGCAACTGGATTCCACTGTTCTGATGACATGATATTTCAGCAGTCCAACTGGCCACCATCTCCAAGTGAAATTGCAGATGCACAATGCGCAGACCTGAGGTAACATCAGATACAGCAGGTCCTTTACACCCTGGGAACAGGCTGCTGTTTGTGTGCAAGAAGCAGAGGGGCTGCACTCTGCAAAGCAAAGAACAGCAGCACTGACTGTGGTAGAAACAAACAAAAGGGATGAACTGCAAATTAAGATCCAGTCAGTCAAAAACCAGACTGTTGTTGTTTTATATCTAGTAAAATAGGAGTTCTCATCTTGCTTAATGAAAAAGCTTTATCTCTATTTTATTTTAAGCAAAATGTGGAATCCTATATTAGTAATATAAAACAACTAAAGTCTGGTTTTTTACTGGCTGCATCTTAATTTGGAATTCATTGTTTTTGTTAGTTTCTACTGTCAGTGGCACTGCAGTTTGTCACTCTACAGAGAATAGCCCTCCTGCTTTGTGTGCATATGTAGCAGACAGCTCCAGGATGTAAAGGAACCACCATGTCCGATGTTACTTCAGTTCTGGCATGATTGTGCACTTGCAATCTCTCCTGAAGATAGCAGCCAGTTGGATTATCAAAATATCATGTTGTCAGGATGATGAAACCTAGCCACAAACCCAAGAAGAGCATCAGCATCTATTACATCAGGCAAATGTATGTAATCGCAATGGTTAACTTAGTTGCTTTGGTGGTAATTCAGACTGCCACACCATGAAGGCACAGTGCAACAAACATCAAAATGGCATGAACAGAATTACAAGCGTGGATCTGCAAATTATTAGCATTGCAGCACAACAACACAAAGTAAGCAGAAGTAACATCATTTACATTCCGTATATAAAGCAGCAATATTGTGAAAAGGTTAGATTGCTACTTGCTGTATAAATAACTTACTGAGTTGCAGACAGGCACAACAAAAAGACTGTTACACATTCAGGTTATGGTCAAAGCCTCCCTCAGAAACGAAAACGCACACACAAGCAAGTGCAACTCATACAGACATGACAGCTTTGGTCAGAAGCTCAATGCGCAACAGTCTTTCCATTGTGCTTATCTGCAACTCATTGTGTCATCTTCACCATGAGCAGCAATTCATTCTTTTCCAAATATTGTTGATATTCCAGCCTCAACTGCCCATTTTTTGTAAAAAAAAAAGATTGTACAGTGTTTGTCTCATTCAGAAATTGAATTTTAATGTGAGTTGTTTGCAAGAAGATAACGTTATACTTTATATCAGTAGAAGAAATATCTATCAGCACTTGTCTAAATAGCACTTGTCTAAATTTGATAAGGGCAGGATTATGGCCACCCAAGATTCTGACATGTTGTTGCACAGTTTAACTATTTTCATTGGTTGAGACAAATGACTGTCATTTGCTTATGGAATTATAGGGTTCAAGAGGGCATAGTCATTGCTATACAGGATCTCAATGGCCTCACTTGACTGGTGGACAGACATGCTGTTTGCTCAGTCATGCTGGATTGTTTAGCCATCTGACTTACCATGAGACAGGAAACAGCCTTGTTTGAAAGCAAGACAAGTAGCCACATGGACATCAAAACAGTGTCCAGAGCACCCCAGACATACAACACAGTAACCACTGTTGCAGCTTCTCTTGACATGGTAGCAGAGAGAAGTACGCTGACAGTGGTGCACCAACAACAACACAGGACACAGGAGCACCACAAATCACCTTTTAAGAAGAGTCCTGATACTGCCTAAGTGCTGAAATGGATGCATCATCGTTATATGGCTCCAGCACCTGGCATGAGAGTATGGCAAGCCACTGGGTACACCACATGATCACGTCTAGTTCATACAGCTGGTGATATGGACAGCAACTGGTACATTTCTTTGTTTATGCTGCCATGATCTACCCGAACAGAATGGGTATTTGACTGTTGCCCTGGCCATCACATTCTCAAGATCTCTCACCAAATGAGAATATCTGGCCATGAATTGCCAAGAGACTGGAATATCAATCTCTCACCGGCCATTGTGATTGTCTGCCAGATAGTTGAAGCACAGCTTGGAACAACATCATATACATTCTATCAAAGCTTAGTTTGACTTGATTCCCAATTTTGTTGAGCCATTGTTGTCTGCAGCAGTAGTAGCTTTGCGTACAAAATTTTGGACACTGTTCCTAATTCACCAACAGCTTTATTTATGGATTTTCCCTACTATGTCACATACATACAATAAGTAAAATTTTGTTATTTGCTATCTTCCCTGGTACTGCAGTTTTAATGTGAAGCAATGTACATTCCAATTTAAGTTGTATTTGTTTTAGTTTTAACAATATTCTTGATTTAAAAAATTTTGGTATTGTAATTCATAACATTCCCTTTACTAATCAAATGTTACTTTCTTTTTTTTTTTGTATATATACATTTACTTTGAAAGTTTTATTGAGAATAATAAATAATTACTTGGTTTATAATAAAAATATAGGTATCTAAGTACAAAAATTAATATTTCCACTGCCAACTACCTATGTTGCTGCTGTAGAATGTAGAGAGGAAAACACTTCTTTTTGAAACCAAAGTATATTGAAGGTTTCATCAACATCAACTAAACAGCACATAATCTTTTCTTCATTCAATTCCAGATAATTTTTTGGCTTGCTGTTTTTTTTTTTTTTTTTTAATATCTCATTACATTACACACATCCCAAATTATATACCTGTGAGTTTCATTCATATCACTTGATGGCATTGTAAATGCTAAAGTCCTTTTTCCAGCTGTTACTCTGCATATGTAATATATTTCAAAAAATAGTACAAATACATTTTAAATAGGATACTAAACTATTTGTGCTGCACTTTTTTTGTAGTTGTTTCTCATTCACTTTCAATGTAGTTTATTTTCATCTCCTAGAAATTAATCCAAAGTCAACTTTATGATCCTGCAAGCATTATTCAGTTATTCATTTATATCTGTGCATTCAGGTCAATGTATTCTCACACATGGAAATTTATATCTCTTACAGACTAGCAATTCAGGATTTTTATGAAAACATTCTTATTGTATAATTTTATTTTCTGAATAGTGGCATTATATCCAACACTTTGTCTCCTTGTATTATTTTAATTTTTTACTTATTATTTATGCATGTTCGATGGATCCATACAGCAATGACTTTGCCATGTATGTGTAACATGTCAAGGTATGATTACATACATTTACATGAATATTCAACTATAATCTACTATTCTACACATTAACAGACAGATAGTTCTGTACTACAAATAAAACAATAAATTATTATTATCTTCACATTTCAGTGGTGACATAGACAATCAACTCAGAAAAAAATAGAATAAAAATACCTATTCCCATTATACAGTGACTGAATTCAAAAACTCCTCAAGAGAGTGGAATGAGTAATTTAAGAGACATTCACATAGCTCAATTTGGGAAGGGAATAAACTATATCATAGGTTTTTAAGTTTAGTGGGAAGGAAGCAGAAAATTTTTGTACCATCATGCCCAGCATCTCTCTGCATCATGCATAGTGTCCTTTGTGTCTTTCATGGTGGCCTGCTTCAATAAAAATATCTCAGTTTACAAGCTGCATCATTTCGAATGAAACACTTGAGCTTTCGACAGCTGTTTCAGCCATCATCATCAGGAGTTGAAATCACTAACTGCTGGGACTGGTACAATGTACTGTTTACACAGATGTAATGGAGCATCTGGAACCTTCCAGAGAGTGCTGGAGTGGTGCATGTGTGGAGGGCAAGTTGGGCAGCTCCTAGTGGCTCCTTCCCACTGTGGGACCAAGCAACATCACATAGCATAGCACGGGTGGCTGGAGACATGTTTGGAATTGCCACTCCCATGTCCCTAAAAGCCTACATCTTCTTCTACTCAATGTCTAGATCCCACCCCTCATACCCTTCTAATTGTGCACCCCTGGTCTCTGTGAAAAATTACTGTTTATTCTAATTTCAGCTGCTTCTTTGATAACAGAAACCAATTATGATATGGTTTGAGCCAAAACTCTCCTTTTCTCAAAGTGCGAGTGGTTTGACCTATGTAAATACTACCACATTCAAAGGGAACATCATATGCACCAGTAAGTCAAAGACCTATGTTAACGTATCTCTTATCTTGGAGGAAGTTGGTCAGAACATTGTTCTCAGCCCATGTCTCTTCAACAAGTGCTCTATCTTGCTCATAGTTGTTCCCCAGTATGGAAAGAATGCTGTAGGTTGGTGTCTTCTGATGACTCACAAAGCACCTTTTGTCAGCCACACTTGAAAGCTTTAGCAATTTCCCCCTTGCTGTAGCAGTTTTCTCTCAACACATGGTTTAGAGGCTGAAATTCTGACTCTAGGTATTTGCCATCAGAAATATTCAGAATTTGGGAGTCTACATAGTTTTTTTTTTTTTTTTTGGGGGGGGGGGGGGCTTGACCTAATGCCATTTGCGGGAAGCACAAAAGTAGATCTTAGTACTAAGTCATTTCATTGCATTATACTTGTAACTCTCGATAACTGGCAAGAAAATCATCTTTGAAGATTTATGAGTGTCTTTAATGTGCTAAAGGAATCTAATCTTTCTAAATGTTTCCAATGGGCACATTGGCTTTGTGGTAGGTTGCTCACCTACAATGTGGTTGGTTCAGGTTCAAGTCCCAGGTATAGTAAAGTTTGAAACAAAGTTGCATGTTCCACAAGCATTTCTGTGAACTGTAAAATGCTTATGGAGGAAAAAAAGGTAATTTGTAGTTTTATATTAACACAATCTTTGAAAAATCGTTTGTAGATAATCAGTAGTTAAGAACTTATATTTTTAGTGAAAATTCAATTTATGCAAGCAATAATTATGCAATCAGAAATAAGAAGAAGTACATTTTTTGTAAAAATGGCAATTAGATAGGTGTTAATTAGCATATTTTTGATGATTTTTGTATTTAAAATGGCATAGATATTTAAACTGAACAGAAAAAAAGAGACAAAAAAAGTGTGAAACAGAACTCATGTCATGAATTACCAGTTTCAAACACTACTCATTTTTTTTATTGCATTTCTTTATATTTTATGCTTCGTGGTAATGCTAATATAAAAGTCATGTTTAAAAATATGCATGTGTCAGGAATTGAACCCACGACCTTTATGTGTCAAGGAAGCATTCTGCCACAGTTCCACTGCCTATCAGTAAGCTGACCTTGCTTTAAGGTACCAAACATTGTATGAAAACTTCAAAGTTGGTCAATAGGCTCCACAGAATAAGATTAATGTAATGTTAAAAATCAGCTTCCAAAAAGTGCCTTCACCCATTTTTGAACCAGAAGCTTCATTCTAATATAGTTATTAGTCTTTTCACCCAGACAAAAAGTGGACTATTTTGCTTGTTTCAACAACATAACGAAAAAGGCCACTTGCCAGTTAAACTCTCAAATAGAAGTACTTTTGAGAGTGTTTGCCAAGACAGAATTCCCATAGCACTATGAGTAATAAAATACCTTGATGGCATGAGGTATTGTCCTCACTTACAATTAACATACACATATCATGATGCAGGTGGTCGTTAGGAAAAGATTAAGCACAAGATTTCTTTCCTACATGCACAGATATCACACTGTGACAATTCTGTAGAATTTTCTACTCCTTTTGGAAGTACTCAACTTACATATAATTGAGTGCCTCAGACAGAAATTTGTTTGTTCATTACAACCTAACTTTTCAAACAACAATTGGGAAATCCAAAATATTATGGAAAGACTAGACTGCTACTCACCATAAAGATGACACTTTCAGTTGCTGATGACCATTATGAAAAGACTATTACACATTTGAGCTTTCAGCCAAAGCCTTCTTCAGAAAGGGCAACACACATGCAAATTCAGATAAGCAAGGGCACTTTGTGCACACATGACCACTATTTTGGGCATTCTGACCAGAGCAGCCAGAGATAGTGATTGTGTTTACATGAGGTGTCCTTGCTTGTATGAGGTTTTGTCTGTGGTTTTCATTCTGAAGAAGACTTTGGCCAAAAGTCTTTCTGTTGTGTCTGTCTGCAGCTCAATATGTCACTTTTATGGTGAGCAGGAATCTTTACTTTTCATAATATTGATGATAACCTAACTTCTGATGTAATGCAATTTTGATCTGATGCAAAATAACAGAAACTTCCGGCAGCAAAATGAAATTACATGAAATTATGTGTCTCTTAACTTAAAATTTATTTTTCTAACGTTTTTTCTGCTAGCTGTCATTGTATGACTGAAGTTTTTGACCTTTATTTCCTGATGGCAGTCAGAAGCACCTCTAATTCACAGTGAGGTGATAAGTTTTGTGGGGAATAGCTGCCATGAACTAATCACACCAAGCCTAAAATGGAATCTCTGATTCAAATATTTTTATGCTTTTTTGAAAAAGTATTTAGAAGTATTTTAGGTATCTCAGCCAAAGTATGAGGTCCAAATATCTTGATTCAGATAAATAGTTTCTAAAAAGGGTAATTAATTAGAAAATCAATGATATTCACTGATGTGTTGATGCAGTTTGTAGTTCAAAGACTGGTATAATGCAGCTTTCCATGTTAATTTAAGCTGTGAAGGCCTATTCTTCTGTGCATAACCACTGTAACCACATCCATTTCCACCTCCTTCCTGTATTCAGACCTCAGTCTCCTCCTATTAAAACATCCACACTTTCAGTAAATTTATGCCACAATTTTCAGTTCTCCTCAGTTCAGTTCAATACCTCTACATTGGTTGTACCATCTACCCTTGTAATCTTCAGTGTTCTTCAGTAGCATCATGTTTCAAAAGCTTCGTTTTCTTCTTGTGTGAATTGTTCATCATCAATAAATTGATCAGTCCTGCTCCACTACTACACAGACAAATATTTTCAGAATAGGCTTCTTAATACCTACATTTATATTGGTTCATGACAAATTCCTGTTTTTTCAAAAACGTTTTTGTTGCTGTTATCAGTCTGAATTCTATATTCTCTTTATCTTGGCAATCTTTTCTCCCCCAAATAGTAAAACGCATCTGCTACTATTAAAGTCTCATTTCCTAATTTAAATACTTCAGCATCACCTATATTGCATTACCCCTGTTGTATGTTGCCTTGCCGAAGGTAGACATTATGTGGAGTGTAGCTGCAGTAGAGGTTTAAAATTTGTTGATAATCATGTTACAACAACTTTTAAAGATGCTATCCTTCCATTCACCTGATTTTTCAAGTCCATTGCTGTCTCTGACAGAATTATAATGTCAGTGAGAAAGGAAGATCTTATGTTTTTCCCTTTTGGTCTCTGTGCCATAAACAGTTGTACCAGATTTGCCATGAGTTCATTGTCTGATTCGAATGTTAGACCTCTGTAGAAGAGAAAAGCTGTCTTGGGTCATATTAAGGATTTATTGGAGGTAATGTTAACAAGAATATTTCATGACTTGGTACAAAGTGAGGTGCTTAAGGCTGTGCTTTATTGACTGCAGTAGTCTTGATATTCTCAACAACAACAAAAGAAGAAAAAAAGATGTGGACAGGGGGATATTGTTATTTTGTTATTGTGAAGGAATCACCATCTGTCTTAATGCAACCTAAATTTCGAGTAAATTGTTTGGTATCTTATTTTCTGTGTTACCTTCATCCCAATGCATGGCTATGGAAAGGAGGGCCATGGGGTTATATTTTTCAACATTAAATTTTCTATTTCCAGTCACTGAGAAAGCTAGATCTGCACCAGAACTATCTGGTGTTAGTTTAATTAATTTCATTTGTGTGGTGTCTGCCATGATGCCACCTAGTCTGGTCTAGGTATCTACCCATGGATACAACCAGCCACACCAACATTGATTTGGCTTGGTAGTCATTCCTCAGAGTCTCAGTTCCTCAAAAGGATAGGCAGCTGCTCTTTGGCTTCTGAGAGGAGGTAACAGCTTGTGCATCAACAGTATGAGTACTATGTTATCAAATGACTTTAGCTGAGAGGATGCATGGTGACACTACCCCATTGGACTGATTACTGTGTTGACTTTTTCACAGAAGTAGTTGTCCATCTAATCAGAACGTGTAGTTGATGGTCACACAGCATGGGTAGGATCTTCATCTAAGGGGTCCAGTCCGAAAAGACCCACACTACTCTAGAAATTAAAAATAAAGGAAAAAGAAGGAAGGGACATCACTTAAATCATAAAGTCGGACTAGACTTTACTCTGCCAGAAACCTAAGGAATATACATGTTAGCATAAAGACCTGACACTGGGGTTACTAGAGCCTGAGGATAGTGCGAGAAGAGGACTGGACAAGAAGAGAATTGTGAGTCCCTGGAGGGATTAAATTTTGAAACAAGAGTAAATTTAATTCAGCTGCTTGAGAACATAAAGCTGGTTAAAAAGTGCTATTTAATGTAAATTCTTGTTTGGTCACAAATAGAATTGATACGCTGCCACCAATCTTTTAGCCATGGATTTTATTTCTTTATTTTTCCATGCTTCAGTTTAGGCTCTCATAGATAACAGATAAATAATTCAATGTTAGTTTAACAAAACTGGGAAAATTTAACATAGGTAAAAAAAAGGAATGAGGCATTCAGCCGTTAATCAGTCATGCCTTTCCATCAGTCCTATTCTCACTGGCGTTTTTATAAGTTAATAATTTTTCTTGTGGTTTTGGCTAGTTATACAATGGAAATTGCTAACCCAGAGAGCTGTCAGAGGAGGAATACCACTCTTTTTATCTCTGAAATGTCACAAAAAGTGCTATAAATCCTTTTTTAATCTAGTCTATTATGGGGAAATTCCCATTCTGTCCATAGAACATTTCATCACTTCTTATGCTGACAATAAATAGAATTACATCATAGAAACTCCACAGAAGTTTGAAAGCATCCAGTTCATCATGATGACACAAGTGATTTGCGGTGGCACAGGGCAAGGAAGGGTGGTTAGGATTTAATGTTTTGAAACCCAGGAAAAGATCAGATTGGAAAAGAAAAACAGCTCTGCAAATTTAAATGGAACAATCACTGCATTTGCCTCAAGCAATTTAGGAAAACAAATCTGAGTGGCTAGGGACAAGTTAGAACCACTGTTTTCCCAATGTGAGTTACATGTCTTAACCACTTCATTACCTCATTTGGTCATAGTAACAAAAAAAACTCTAAGACATAACTACCTAAAATGTACAGTAAGATGCTCTTTCATTAGTTGTTCAGATCTCACATAGGCAACTTAAAGCTGTACGTGATCAGCATCATTGATTGCTGGTCCTTAATTGCATGTATTGCTGCAACTTTTGGGTAGAAACGAGTGATGTCCTGGGTATTTTCAGTGGGAATCCATCCACCATAAAGCAGACCATAGAAAAATCTGTCATTATTGTTGTAGACTTCTGTCCTAAGTCTTTTTACTTCTGCATAACTACTGCAACTACATCTATTTTAAACTGCTTACTGTACCTACACCTTGCTCTGTCCCATCACCACCATTTCCTTCAATTATTAAATTTACAATTCCTTGATGCCTCAGGATGTGTGAATTCAACAAGTCCCTTATTTTAGTCCAATTGTGCCACAAATTTCTTTTTCTGCAATTTGGCTTGGTACCTCTTCATTAATTATTTGATTCGCCCATCTAATCTTCAGCATACTTCTTTAGCATGAGATTTCAAAAGCTTCTCTTCTGTTCTTGTCTTAACTGTTTATTATCTCTGTTTTACTTCCATTTGAGGCTACACTCCAGCATACCTTTTCTTTTAGACAGTTAAGTTCAATATCTTACTGTTGTTCAAGAATATCTACCAGGCTTTGCCTTTCTGCTTGTTTCATTCTGTGCTACCTTTACTATTTCATTTCTCGAAGGTTCCACACATTTTGCTTCGATTTTATTCCTTTCCTTCAGTCAATAGTTGTCTAGGGACATATTTGAAACTCTCAGTAATCTGGTTCTTTCAATTTATCTGGGTCCTATTACCTTTACTTCCTACCTTTCTGCAGTTTCTCCAGTTTTTATGTGGAGTTTGTGGCCACTACATTATAATTGGTTTACATCTGTCCCTGGAAATGTTTTGTAGTGTAAAGTCTCGTTTCAAAATCTCTATTTTATCATTGTATAACCCACTGCCATCTGAAACCATCTAGTGTCTCCTAATGTCTTCCATGTGCACAACCTTCATTCATGATTTTATCAACCATAAAGAGATCAATAATGGGTAAATTTGGAGAGTAATGACATCATTCCACCCATGAACCATGGACCTTGCCGCTGGTGGGGAGGCTTGCGTGCCTCAGCGATACAGATGGCCGTACCGTAGGTGCAACCACAATGGAGGGGTATCTGTTGAGAGGCCAGACAAACGTGTGGTTCCTGAAGAGGGGCAGCAGCCTTTTCAGTAGTTGCAGGGGCAACAGTCTGGATGATTGACTGATCTGGCCTTGCAACATTAACCAAAACAGCCTTGCTGTGCTGGTACTGCGAACGGCTGAAAGCAAGGGGAAACTACAGCCGTAATTTTTCCCGAGGACATGCAGCTTTACTGTATGATTAAATGATGATGGCATCCTCTTGGGTAAAATATTCCGGAGGTAAAATAGTCCCCCATTCGGATCTCCGGGCGGGGACTACTCAGGAGGATGTCGTTATCAGGAGAAAGAAAACTGGCGTTCTACGGATCGGAGCGTGGAATGTCAGATCCCTTAATCGGGCAGGTAGGTTAGAAAATTTAAAAAGGGAAATGGATAGGTTAAAGTTAGATATAGTGGGAATTAGTGAAGTTCGGTGGCAGGAGGAACAAGACTTCTGGTCAGGTGACTACAGGGTTATAAACACAAAATCAAATAGGGGTAATGCAGGAGTAGGTTTAATAATGAATAGGAAAATAGGAATGCGGGTAAGCTACTACAAACAGCATAGTGAACGCATTATTGTGGCCAAGATAGATACGAAGCCCACACCTACTACAGTAGTACAAGTTTATATGCCAACTAGCTCTGCAGATGATGAAGAAATTGAAGAAATGTACGATGAAATAAAAGAAATTATTCAGATAGTGAAGGGAGACGAAAATTTAATAGTAATGGGTGACTGGAATTCGAGTGTAGGAAAAGGGAGAGAAGGAAACATAGTAGGTGAATATGGATTGGGGCTAAGAAATGAAAGAGGAAGGCGCCTAGTAGAATTTTGCACAGAGCATAACTTAATCATAGCTAACACTTGGTTTAAGAATCATGAAAGAAGGTTGTATACGTGGAAGAACCCTGGAGATACTAAAAGGTATCAGATAGATTATATAATGGTAAGACAGAGATTTAGGAACCAGGTTTTAAGTTGTAAGACATTTCCAGGGGCAGATGTGGACTCTGACCACAATCTATTGGTGATTACCTGTAGATTAAAACTGAAGAAACTGCAAAAATGTGGGAAATTAAGGAGATGGGACCTGGATAAACTGAAAGAACCAGAGGTTGTACAGAGTTTCAGAGAGAGCATAAGGGAACAATTGACAGGAATAGGGGAAAGAAATACAGTAAAAGAAGAATGGGTAGCTCTGAGGGATGTAGTAGTGAAGGCAGCAGAGGATAAAGTAGGTACAAAGACGAGGGCTGCTAGAAATCCTTGGGTAACAGAAGAAATATTGAATTTAATTGATGAAAGGAGAAAATATAAAAATGCAGTAAATGAAGCAGGCAAAAAGGAATACAAACGTCTCAAAAATGAGATCGACAGGAAGTGCAAAATGGCTAAACAGGGATGGCTAGAGGACAAATATAAGTATGTAGAAGCTTATCTCACTAGGGGTAAGATAGATACTGCCTACAGGAAAATTAAAGAGACCTTTGGAGAGAAGAGAACCACATGTATGAATATCAAGAGCTCAGATGGCAGCCCAGTTCTAAGCAAAGAAGGGAAGGCAGAAAGGTGGAAGGAGTATATAGAAGGTTTATACAAGGGCGATGTACTTGAGGACAATAGTATGGAAATAGAAGAGGATGTAGATGAAGACGAAATGGGAGATACGATACTGCGTGAAGAGTTTGACAGAGCACTGAAAGACCTGAGTCGAAACAAGGCCCCCGGAGTAGACAACATTCCATTAGAACTACTGACGGCCTTGGGAGAGCCAGTCATGACAAAACTCTACCAGCTGGTGAGCAAGATGTATGAGACAGGCGAAATACCCTCAGACTTCAAGAAGAATATAATAATTCCAATCCCAAAGAAAGCAGGTGCTGACAGATGTGAAAATTACCGAACTATCAGTTTAATAAGCCACGGCTGCAAAATACTAACGCGAATTCTTTACAGACGAATGGAAAAACTGGTAGATGCAGACCTCGGGGAAGATCAGTTTGGATTCCGTCGAAATGTTGGAACACGTGAGGCAATACTGACCTTACGACTTCTCTTAGAAGAAAGATTAAGAAAAGGCAAACCTACGTTTCTAGCATTTGTAGACTTAGAGAAAGCTTTTGACAATGTTGACTGGAATACTCTTTTTCAAATTCTAAAGGTGGCAGGGGTAAAATACAAGTAGCGAAAGGCTATTTATAATTTGTACAGAAACCAGATGGCAGTAATAAGAGTCGAGGGGCATGAAAGGGAAGCAGTGGTTGGGAAAGGAGTGAGACAGGGTTGTAGCCTCTCCCCGATGTTATTCAATCTGTATATTGAGCAAGCAGTAAAGGAAACAAAAGAAAAATTTGGAGTAGGTATTAAAATTCATGGAGACGAAGTAAAAACTTTGAGGTTCGCCGATGACATTGTAATTCTGTCAGAGACAGCAAAGGACTTGGAAGAGCACTTGAACGGAATGGACAGTGTCTTGAAAGGAGGATATAAGATGAACATTAACAAAAGCAAAACGAGGATAATGGAATGTAGTCAAATTAAATCGGGTGATGCTGAGGGAATTAGATTAGGAAATGAGACACTTAAAGTAGTAAAGGAGTTTTGCTATTTGGGGAGCAAAATAACTGATGATGGTCGAAGTAGAGAGGATATAAAATGTAGACTGGCAATGGCAAGGAAAGCGTTTCTGAAGAAGAGAAATTTGTTAACATCGAATATAGATTTATGTATCAGGAAGTCGTTTCTGAAAGTATTTGTTTGGAGTGTAGCCATGTATGGAAGTGAAACATGGACGATAACTAGTTTGGACAAGAAGAGAATAGAAGCTTTCGAAATGTGGTGCTACAGAAGAATACTGAAGATAAGGTGGATAGATCACGTAACTAATGAGGAGGTATTGAATAGGATTGGGGAGAAGAGAAGTTTGTGGCACAACTTGACTAGAAGAAGGGATCGGTTGGTAGGACATGTTTTGAGGCATCAAGGGATCACAAATTTAGCATTGGAGGGGAGCGTGGAGGGTAAAAATCGTAGAGGGAGACCGAGAGATGAGTACACTAAGCAGATTCAGAAGGATGTAGGTTGCAGTAGGTACTGGGAGATGAAGCAGCTTGCACAGGATAGAGTAGCATGGAGAGCTGCATCAAACCAGTCTCAGGACTGAAGACAACAACAACAACAATGACGTCATTGCCTTGGTCCAATTGTCTGGATGTGATGATGTCAGAATTCTGGGAATGCTGACGTTGATATCAGCAAATTTCTGGCCTTTAGAGCCACTGATCCTCCACACCTGTTTCTCCAAGAATGTTACTGATTAACGAACACGATACTGCTTTAACCATGCACTCTTCCATGAAATAGTTGAATTACTCAAACGCTTTTCTCCTACTGACTGAAGTAACACTATCAAATCTTAATTACATGTGCTAGCCAATTCTCAATATTATGTGTCTGTGATGCGAGTGAATGTGACCACTACACATTGAAACCCGTGACAGCTCTCCACACACACCATGACAGCATCTGACCTGTACAACTATGGCACTGTTGATATTATATAGCGGGCTGGTGCTCCCTCCAGAGAAAAGGCACACTCAGTCTCGAAAATTCTTGAAGCCAGTGTAAGCAAGGAGTACAATATCGCAGTTTCATAACATGAAAGACAGCCATACTCCTTATACATTCCAGCAAAATCTTTTCAAAAAAAAAATTTTTTTAAACTCAAAAATAAAATAGAAACCCCATAGAACTTTTGACCCAGCAACAATATCCTCATAGAAACAAACCAGTGAACAACTGAGCAGGGTTGATTCCTGAGTTATCATATAGTAATACAATGAAAATATCTGGTTTACTCCATACTCTCTCCTCCCTACATCGAAACTTCATATCTGTTTATATTTTGGCAATATGTGTGATAAATGAGGACTAGATACAAACAGAAACTGGACTGGTTAAATAACCAGATTGTATAGCAGTTAAAGATACAATAATTCCTTTGTATATCAATTAAATCTGTGCAGCATACAACTCATCATAATCATTAACTATATCAATGGACGTGATCACATTTCCAGAAATATTATAAAAATGAATGTACATGTCGTGTATGTATATGTGTATTTATGGAAGTATATATTTATGTGTGTATGTATGTTGCACATATCCTCCTAAACCACTGATTCAGTTTCAACCAATCCTGGTACACACATCACTTAGTATCTGGAAATCATCAAATGTTCAAATGTTCAAATGAGACTTAACTGCTAAGGTCATCAGTCCCTAAGCTTACACACTACTTAACCTAAATTATCCTAAGGACAAACACACAGACCCATGCCCGAGGGAGGACTCGAACCTCCTCCAGGACCAGCCGCACAGTCCATGACTCCAGCGCCCAAGACCGCTTGGCTAATCCCGCACTGGAAATCATTACTGCGGCATTAAGAACCAATTAGCTACCAAAGCAGTGGTGGTGAGGGTGAAAAAGCAGTGTAGCGACTTTCTAATACTTGCATTTAGTCATTCAGTATTTGAGAATGAGAGAACTTAGAGGCTTGCAACACACTTTACACAAAATTTCAAACGTGTATGATACTTTTTGCTGATGACACCTACAAAATGATGAAAGGCAAAAAAGTTTATCCCTTACTACATTTTACTGTTAATGCAGTAAAATTATCGCATGCAGCACGACACTTTAATTTAATACTTTTTTACTACTAATTGTATTTGCGACACATTTTGCACATAGTACACACATTTACTACAGAATGTACCAGAAAAATTATATCATTGTATAACATGCACTTCAGGAGATAAGACATCATAGACACTGAGACATGTGAAAAACTTCTGCATCATTCATGACGTTTTAATTTATTACATATTTAGTACTAAATCTGTTCATAACATATTTTGGAGAAAGTAGCCACACAGAACGCAAGCTGTACCTCCAAAATTATAGCATTGTACAAGGCATAACTCAGGAGATGTGACATCATAAACACTGAGCTGCCTGAAAATTAAACTGCAGGGCGAAATTACTTAGATACAGGTGAAATATGTGTATAAATACCCGTGAAATATATTAAATATATGTGAAATATATTGGAAATGTGCGTATGCTGGCAAAGCCATGTGTAAAAAGCTTATCTTAACTCTCTGGAACAATTTCAACAAAATTTGGTACACGTGTAAGTTACAATCTGAAAATAAATACTGAGGGGTTAGAAGCCACCATCCTGTCATTGGGATGGGTGAGTTAACGTGGAGAGAGAAGGAGAGGAGGAGATGGACAGACAACGTGGGAGAAGGAAGAGATAAGCATAGATAAAAGCGAAACAAAGATAGACAAAGAGATTTGGAGGTGGAAATCGACAGGGATGGAGGAACGGAAGGGATGGACAGAGAAAGGAAAGAGGAGGAGATGGTTAGAGAATGGCGGACGACAAGAGGGACAGAAAGAGGGAAGAGAAGGTGATGGACAGAGAAAGGAAACAGGAAGAGATTAACAGGGGAAGGGTAAGAAGATATGAATGGGGGGAGAGGGAGGAGGGGATGGATCCAGAGGGAGGAGGAGGAGATGCAGTTAGAGGCTGGAGGAGGAGATGGACAGAGGGGAAAAGAGCAGATTGACAGATGGGGGAGAAGGGAATGAACAGAGAGAGGGGCAGGAGGATATCGACTAATAGGAGGCTGGAATAGTTACGTGGGCAGTTAGTTACTATGTTAAAGGAATATTCGTAAAGATTTGTAGATATTATTACATAAACAGGTTCTACAAAAAATAGTGGAATTACGATATCATCAGTTCTCAAACAATTCAAAACATTATATGCTACTCTTTTTCTCCAGCTCAGCATCAGAGAAAATAATTTTTGACTGCAAAAATATACGATTTTTATGCCTTTTAGGTAAATTTCCATCAGCTCTGAAATTATGATACGTCAACTGTCCTTTATCTCATATGTTCGATCAGTGTTGGATCACTCCATATATTATTATACACACTCATGTAACTGCTACTCAGTGCACAGAACAAATCAAGGAAACGAAAACTTTTACTAAACTAGAACCTAATTAGCTACCAACTGATTACCTGACGTTGCACAGCATCTTACATCCGTATCTGAAGTAGTACACCATTACTCAAATGGTAATAAAATCAGGATAAGAACAAGAATTTATACATTTACGGCAACAATATGAGCTCAAGTTCAAGAATATTTACTATTGTGAAAAAGAAATCAATAAAACATTTTTATGTGGATATTGTATCTGGTATTTGAAAGTTAAAAAAATCTTTTTTGACGTAGAGAAATAGCCAGAACCGACGCAAGGCACGTGGCATAGCGCCTCGACTACCTGCCGGCCGCCCGTGTTGAACAAGGGGTGGGAGGAGGAATAATTTCTTCCTCGCCACTGTGGCAGCGCCGTCGTGTTTACGCCGGAGGAACAGAGAGGGGCAAGCAGTCTGGCGTACACGCCAGTATGAGTGGAGCGCCGTCAGCCTGTTACCCACCATGCGTTTACTCACAACTAATTTCGCAGAAGACGAAATCTAATTTGGAAATTCGAATGCAATGTTCGATACTGCGGTTACATGTTAAACCTGAAGCAATTTCACTAAGCCCTTCCGAGAGTTTTATTCTTCCCACATTATGGAAAAAAAACGGTTGAACAATTACTACAGTCAAACATGTGCAACGCCTACAATGGCTAGAAGTATTCCGAATTGGTAAATACAGTGCGAGTAATTACAAGGGATAAAGACATTGCTAATAAGCGTTGGGTTTCAACGTAATTTTGAAAATTTTTGGTATCCGTTTCTGAGTGATAGTCGGATGTTTTGGTTTTTGAGCCATGAAACACCTGTCTCCTCTTACATGAACGACAATTAAAATCTGACCGGTACTTTTGTTTGACAATACTACTCGCACACTATTACTTTGCCAACATTTATTTACTGTATAATGCGTGTGAATCCATGTTTCATCTTAGTAAACTACTGGTTGCTTTGATTCTGATGAAAACCTGAGAAAGTATGGTCCTTTAGCAACAATGCCCTCTTGTCCGCACAAAACAAAACATTAATTTTGACACCTTCTAAAACGAAAACCCATAGACAGAACATTGCTTCTAACCGTTTTCTTGCTAACTTTGAAGCTCATTTCTGTTTGACAAAAGTTGTGCAGTTATCGAAAAGTTCGTATTTCTTTCTATTGTTCGCAATGCCATAGAAATTGCTGCCTGATAGTACATTTGTCCATATAATCGGTCACATACTTACTGTTTCGTCCAGGAGACAAGACTCGACGGGGTATACGATGTCCGAATTCGGGAGCATTTCTTCCAGTGCTGATTCTTCAAGTTCCACTTCGACGCAGGACGTACTCAAGTTCTTGGAAGATAAAAAAACTCCTATTGTGTGATATGAGAGGGCAAGGATACGACAATGGGGTAAACATTAAAAGAAAGAAGTCTGGTCTCCAGAAAACAATTTCAGATATGAACAAGAGAGCATTTTTTGTATCATATAGCAGTCACTCATTGAATCTTGTCGTAAACGATGCTAAATATGCTGTTTCCATGTTTTCGACAGTGAAAAGTTTGTATGACTTTTTCTCGTCCTCCGTTCGACGTTCGGGTGTCTTGAAGAACTATCTGGCTAACCTGTCGCTCAAGCCAGTGAGCGATAGTAGGTGGGAAAGTCGCATCGATGTTCTTTCTCCCCTGAGGTTTCAAATTGGAGGCGTTGTGATGCACTGGTTCAGATATCAGAAGAATTCGATGGCATGACCGCCCATGAAGCAACGTCACTTGCGAATCAAATAAAAAATTACACCTTTCTCACTTCTCCAGTAATCTGGTACGACGTTCTGTTTCACATCAGTGAAGTCAGTAAGATCCTCCAGACCATAGACATAAATGTTTCTGAGGCCGTGGCAGTGCTTGAAAAAACGAAAGCATATTTTGAGACCCGCAGAACAGAAGAAACGTTTGTGTATTTCTAGACGGATTCCAAAGAATTGGCTACAGAATTAGAGTTAGAAGATCTAACGTTAGCACGGATAAGTCTTTCCCGGCGACGAAGTAAGAAGACAATACACTTTACCTATGAAGGAAGGGATGAGATAATAGATGACGCAACAAAACGTTACAAAATTGAATTCTACTATTATTATTAGATAAAGTAACCACATCTTTGGATGAGAGATTAAATCTACTGAAAACTCAATGTGATTATTTTGATTTCCTCTACGACATCGGCGAGCTGAAGAATGCACCTCCTACAGCGTGGACACAAAGTGCAGCGATTTCGCAAGATCATGAGCCAAGCGACATTGATGCACTGGAATTAAGGGAAGAACTAAAAGTGCTTTCAACATTGTTGAAACCTGCACAGGTCCGAAAGAGACTCTGAAGTTTATAGGAAGGCATAATTTTTTCCTAATGTTAACATTGCTCTGAAAATTCTCCTAACACTCCCAGTGACAGTTACGAGTGGAGAGAAGAGTTTCTCAAAACTGAAACTGATAAAGACATACCTCTGATCAACGATGAGCCAAAGTCGTTTGAATGATTTGCAATAATATCGATTGAGCAACGAGTGTGCACAGGACTTAAATTACACAGATCGAGTGAAAGAGTTTGCACAAGCAAAAGCCACGAAGGTTCGATTTCTCTAGTATTTTTTCAAAATTTTTATGTTATGGTCAGTGTCTTGGTTATTTACTATGTTTTTTCTTATTTTGTTCAACATTGAATAGTTATTGTAAATATTATTGTTAATACCAAATTATCGTTAAATTGTGAATATATTTTGTTTTCCGTTGAATACATTATTTGTTCACAACCACTGAAAAATGTTTATTTACGTTAAATGTAAGTTCACGCCGTGCGGATTAGCCGAGCGGTCTACCGCGTTGCAGTCACGGACTGTGCGGCTAGTTCCGGCGGAGGTTCGAGTCCTCCATCGGGCATGGGTGCGTGCGTTTATCCTTGGGATAAATTATGTTAAGTAGTGTGTAAGCTTAGGGACTGATGACCTTAGCAGTTAAGTCCCATAAGATTTCACACACATTTGAACATTTTTGTAAATTCACAAGACTTATTAAAATTAGCTACATTTCTTCAGTCAGGTTTGACTCCATTTTTGAGCTGGTGTCCAGCGACTGTTTTGTAAAAATCTGTAGAGAATGTCACCAATCAGTCGCAATTGTTGTTTTGACATCTATACCGTCATGCTGAACGTAACTGTCAACATGACGGTTTAGATGTAAGCACATATTAAAAGGTTTGGGACTGGCCACTCAGTGGCCGAAACTTAGGTGGATCTGAAAAGTGAAAACAAAATTTGCGATTGATTGCTGACATTTCCTACAGATTCGTTTAAATAAAATTCCACAAACGTTTGGTTAAAAAAAATGGGGCGGGAGAGGGGGGGCGGCGGCAATTTAGCAGCTCTCAATGGGCGGCACTTGGACTTGCGCCGGCCCTGGAAATAGTCTACAGGTGAACAATTCCACTCAGGCAGCAGGACCAGTAAATCGGCAGCCGCTGTCTCTTTAAGCCCATTTGGCAACACGGCGTACATAAATCTCTGGTGTTTTATGGTCGTAGTCTTGGTTTTCTGCCAAACTCCACAAGTCTTCAGTAACTGTCATATACTCTCGAATAAACAGACGTCTCTCCGTTTTTCTAAGGACTCCTTCAGTTCAAAGGAACCACAGCTTAAGTTTGTGTGGAATACCAAGTCGTCTATGGGATGCTTGGTATGCACAATTTACACTATACTTTATCTAGATTCATCCAGTATTCCTTCTTGCACGAAGCAAAAGGTTCGGATTTTCTCCTCTCTAGGGCATCCGTATTTTCTCTTTACCAACCTTTCCGGTTCTTGTCCTTTTAAATCCAAGAGTATGAGAGTAAAGGAACTTAATTCTGTTCTCCTAGCACACATTACACTGTAGTACATCCGCAAGTATCGCATATAACCTTCACTTTGTGTTTACTTCCATTGGTCCTCCATTAGTTGTTCCAGTGTGGGTCCCAATCGGAACAAATGGAAGTTTCCCGCCACGTTATTGCTCGGCATATTTTAGCGTCCGTCTTGCTGTTTTTAGTAATCCCCCCGAATGAAAGCGCTCCTCGTCCCTCACGTGTAATTCGCCGCGCCGTAGTCCTGCTGTTATTTCTTTTACTGCAACATATAGAGTATCTACTCTTTTTCCCACATTTCCTAACCATGTAACCACTTATTCTGCTTTTTTGAATACGTTTCCATTTCTTCTGATCTTTTTCGTGTCTTCTTTTACTTTACGTAAGTGCGTGTCATCCCTTCTTCCGGCCCCATCGATCACGTTCCAAATGCATGTGGAATTCATCACCCTACTTCCGTTTGTGTTCCGCTGTTACTTTTTCTTGGTTCTTTTCAAAATATGGAATCAACTTCTCTTGGCTTGTCTTCAATTCCTTCACTTCCTTTGCTGTCTGCTTTGTGATTTTCTTTCGGCTTTCGTTAAATTCTATGAGCTCCTTCCTAGATTCATGGATCTTGATTTTCGAATTTTTTGTCTCGATTCTCCTTTTTTTTTTTTTGTACTACTTTGTCTTGGATTTCTCGTATCATGTTCAGTAGCGCCATGATACCCAACTGACTGATAGTTGGGGGATGCTGACCCTCTGTTTGATTGCTAAGTTGTGTCCCTCTATTTCTTTGCTTTTTTTGTATTTGAGGCATAGAAGTTTTGCTCGCGCTTAATTCCGCCGTTGATTCTGTGTCTACAGATTCTCTCCTATCTACGTCCTCAAAACCAAAACCTTTGTCAGTTTGCATTTGCACTTTTTCTGATGATATTTTTACACTTGAAAACCAAAAGTACAAAGCACAAGCCTAGTTAACTTCCTATACACGAAATTTGTCATATGCTAAGTAACTCAGAAGTTTCTCCTACAGCAGACTGTGCGCAGTTGGCATTATTGCAACACTTCCATCTTAATCTACATCTACACTCCGCAAACCACGTTTCGGTATGTGGTGAAGGTTACTTTGTGTAAGTTCACTTCCTCCTCCTCCTGTTACAGCCGCGTGTGGTTCGCGGGATGAAGGAGTGCCGGTAGCGCTCCGTGTGGGCTCGAATCTCTAATTTCAACTTCACGGACTTTTTGCGAGTTATACGTAGGAGGGAGTAATTTATTGGTTGACTTTTCTAGGAAAGTACTCTCTCGAAACTTATAATAGTACACCATAGCGTGATGGAGAACGCCTCTCTTGCAACGTCCGCCACTGGGGTTCAAGCATCCCCATGATGCTTTCGCGCTTACTAAATGTACCTGTAATAAAAAGTGTTGAACTTCTTTAGATCTTCTCTATTTCCTCTATCTGTCCTATCTGGTAAGGATGCCATACTGACGAGCGATATTAAAGTATTGGTCAAATGAAAGCCTTTCGGAAATCAAGGGACAGGTATCTTACTGGGTGCCTGTATCTACTGCTTTCTGTGTCTCAAGGACGAAGAGAGCGAGCTGGGTTTCACACAATTGTTGTTTTCAGAATCTGTGTTGGTTCTTGGAGAGGAGATTTTCGGTCTCAAGAAATGCCACAATACTCGAGCGTTACGTTTACTACTGCTGGCTGTTGATTGAGTGTCGTGGTGTGATGTCGCAACCTACGCCCTTTTTTGTGTTACTGACGTGGTCGTCTCACTGCAGTCCAAAATTATGTAGAATCCCTCTCCTTGTCTCCAACCACCGCAGTCCGCAGTCCAAGATGCTGCAGATTTCTGTTTCACAAGTGATTTTGTAGGAGATGGCGCCCTCATTACTTTCTCTGCACGTAGACCCGTACCTATATACAGTTGTTTCTCATTATTGCTCTTCTAATCACTGTTTTTCCAGTCACTATTCTTGTCCTTCTACGGTAAGTCAGGTGGGAAATTCCTTTCTTTGTCGTGGCTACAGATGCGAAGCTCGTCCTTCCACTTATTTTAATTAACTTTACGGCTATCGGACTCATATATGGAAGCTTCATTACAAAATAAATCTGACCACGTGCCTAATATGAATATGTATTTTTCAAATATTAAAGTCGTTCAATTGAAAACTGGAAATTGTCACTTTGAAACAACAACAGTAGACAAATGTTGATGGTGTTGGGACAGCAACCTGCCACAAATTTACTTTCAGTTCCTTTATTCAAAAGGTACCGTTACCGGTTTCGAATCGTTATGATTCACCCTCAGACAGTTTACTACTTTTCTTACATGTGGTGCGTTTTTTTACAGATTAATTGTCCTAAAATATAAATAATACATAATTATAAGCACGCCACGCACAGATGGTTGCGTTACAGATTTTCATTGGATGTGACTGAAGTGAAATGTCGGTTTGGAGTGTTTGATTTCATAACATTCGTCCAACAGATGTGAATACATTCCCATTGCATTCTAATCGTTGCACGCGTAAATTTTTCTCACTGAACACTTTACATTTGTCTCTGAAAAGATTTCTACCGCGCGCCGTTTGTTTTCATACATACAAAGTGCTTACAAACATATGAGTATGAAAGATGCTATGATATATCGTAACATTTGAAGATGTCCCATGTTTGGAAAAAGATCGTATATTCACTTATGCAACTGAAACGCCTTTTACACTAGTACAGAGAGACATTGATTTTTAGAGTTTTTGAGCGGATACTGTTATATTAATTGTAAAGTAGTTCCTTTTTTAGTACTATATAGGTAAAACAGTACATTATTTAATTACATTTAGCATCGTGAGAATTATAGTAACATATAAATTTGCTACTTGATCTGCAGATAGGTGTAGGAATATTATTTGCTTTTGGAGGGTGGAAAATAATTTTTGGAAATTTTTCGAAAATGGTTCAAATGGCTCTGAGCACTATGAGACTTTACATCTGAGGTCATCAGTCCCATAGACTTAGAAATACTTAAACCTAACTAACCTAAGGACATCACACACATCTATGCCCGAGGCAGGATTCGAACGTGCTCACGTAGCAGCAGCGCGGTTCCGGACTGAAGCGCCTAGAACCGCTCAGCCACAGCGGCCGGCGAAATTTTTCAGGAAAGGGGTGTTAGCTAACTCGGTTTGTTCATTAAGGATATAGTTTAGGGTGCTGTTTTTGTGTATTCAGTGAGAAAAAATTACGTGTGCAAGGATAAGAATGCGTAGGGAATGTATTCACATCTGTTGGTCGAATGTTATGAAAACAAACACTCCAAACCGACATTTCACGTAAGTCACATCCAATGAAAATCTGTAAAGCAACGATCTGTGTGTGGCATTATTATAATTATATATTATTTATATTTTAGAACAATTAATCTGTTAAAAAACGCATCACATGTTGGAATAAAAGCATGCAAACCGTCTGAAGATGAATCATAACCCCGGTAATGGTACCCTTTGAATAAAGGAACTGAAAGTAAATTTGTGGCTGGTCGCTGGGCCAACACCATCAACATCTGTCTTCAAATAACAGCAACGGTCTCCAACCACGTCATCATATGACAAAATTGCAACAACAGTAAAAGTCAAATTACTTTGCTTTGGTGTCCCTTTAGCACATAGCACGCTTCGCTAACAATGCCTAAACTCGTCTGGTCTTGGGTTTACGGTTGTGCTTGTTTCACATTCATGTTGAGGTAATCATTGCTATGTTGCGTTTCCACGTTAATTAAGCACGTAATCACTGATCGCGGAAACCTTTCCATCTGCATTCTACAATCAACATGTTCCATCACGGAAGTTACTGATTAACAAACACGATTATGCTTCATAACTAATTCCGGACGCATATCAACGAAAAAAGTGAGTTCACTCAAATACTTTTCAGCTACGAACCAACGTAACACTTTCAACCGTAATTATAGTTTCTGGATAATTATTCGTACTATTTATCCGGGACGTGGCTGCGTATTACCGCTGCGAGCAGAAGCCCAACAACGACTCTCCGCACACACAAAGACGGCGCGTGATCAGTATCGATGGGGCTCTGTTGACGTTATACAACAAAACGTCGTTAAGATCAAGCTATTCCTTACAAGGTGTCGTTGCACACCCCAAATAGAGAGAGCACACGGCTGCAAAACCTTCTTTTCTCTATTTCCATAAACCAGGACCACGGACAATGGAAACTCCTGCCGAAAGTCTTTACCAGAACAAAGAAATATGAATCCGCGTTTCATTGCTTGAAGCAGTGTTGTGCCGTCTGACAACAGCACGTATGTGTAACGGTGATGAAACAGAAGAAATGAAGATCACTCTCTCGGCAGGTATTGAGGTATGGGATAAAGGAGAGGACTCATTGTCGCCACTTAAGTAAGTCAAGTGGAGAGATAGAAAACAAGTGGGAGAGGATGTCACTGAGGCGGATACAAGGAAATTTAACGGTTTCCCGGTGTGGCCGTGCGGTTCTAGGCGCTTCAGTCTGGAATCGCATCACCGCTACGGTCGCAGGTTCGAATCCTGCCTCGGGCATGGATGTGTGTGATGTCCTTAGGTTAGTTAGGTTTAAGTAGTTCTGAGTTCTACGGGACTGATGACCACAGATGTTAAGTCCCACAGTGCTCAGAGCCATTTGAACCGTTTTGTTTCTGACTTCTGAACCCTCAGTGAATGAGAAGTTTATACTTGCAATAAGCTTACATCCTACTGCGGGCCATAGTACACTGACGAAAAAGAAAATCGCAGCACGAAGAAGGAACTGTACGCCATAAAGTCGTGTTTCCACATCTGACAGACGATTATTCACATTTCCCGCCAGTCGCATAATAGTGGCGCTAGCAGTGCTACTATCGGGATGCAAATCAGGTTTGCTTTAAATACACTCTGTAACGGTTGTGAGCGGTAGTTACCTTTGAGACTGGACGAGGTGAGTAAATGTAAGTGAAGAACGCCTTTAAGGCGACAAAGATGCCACTACCTAAACTTCACTAAGTATGAACAATGTCATGTAATAGGGCTACGAGAAACTGACTGTTCCTTCTGCAATACTGCAGAAAGACTTGACGTTATTGATGGCAGTAGTGGTCACCTGAATGTACGGATTCAAAAAGGGCAGATGCCGGACGGCCACGTGCTCTACCGAGAGAAAGACCATCGTGTCTCGCATATGGCTGTAGCGCATCGTACTGCATCTGCAGCAGCAGTTCGAGTAGCAGTTGCTACGACAGTGACACAACGAACTGTTACAAATCGGGTGCTTGAAGGACAGACGCCGTGTAGCGTGCGGTTCACTGACCCCGAACCATCGCCATTAGCGATTTCAGTGGTAGTCAAGTGAGAGCTCATTAGATGAAACCCGTCTCTATCTCAGTGCCAGTGATGGTCGTGTGTTGGTTAGGAGCAGGCCAGATAACGGCTTGCAGCCAACCTGTCTGCGCGCTATGCACAGCGGACCGACACCTAAAGTGTCCAGATAACAGCAGAAGCTCTCGTGGTTATCCCACGCACCTTGATTGCAAATCTCTACGTCAATCTGGTGGATTCGACGTGTTGTGCTACCGTTCAACAGCGTTGCATGGGGTTCTTCCAAAAGGATAACGCTTGCTCACTTACTGCTGTTATACCCAATGTGGTATCAACATTCGATACCACACTTGTTTGGGATTGTAGTTATTGACCGCGGTCCGTATTAGTATCGTTGAGCCCGCTCCGCGGCTTGTATCAAGTTTCTAGCGAGCTCTCGTCCACTCTTGCTGGGGACGTCAAGTAGTAAAGTAGCGTGGCCTTCAGCATATAGGAAGCAACCTCAAATAAGGAGCTTAGTAACGTATGGCCCAAGTGAGGCCTCAATAGCTATCTGTTCATAATTATATGTATGCAGCCAAGAAGAATCCTGTACAACCAGTTAAGTACAATATACATCATTTTTTACCAACAACTTCCAATTATTTTTGTCATTGCAGATCCAGACCATGCAGCCAGCACGCTATCGATGTTACTGACAAACCTGCTGTGATTTATGTGTTTCTATTTATCATTGTCCACCAATCAACATTGGCGACGACTCGTTCATCGTCATCATAACACCCAACATCTTCTACAGAGTGTCGACATGCTGTCATAGCGTGTTCGATCACCAGATCAGTGTGCAACCGGACACATATGTGACACCACTGGATGATAAAATGGTTCAAATGGCTCTGAGCACTATGGGACTCAACTGCTGTGGTCATCAGTCCCCTAGAACGTAGAGCTAATTAAACCTAACTAACCTAAGGACATCACACACACCCATACCCGAGGCAGGATTCGAACCTGCGACCGCAGCAGCAGCGCGGCTCCGGACTGGAGCGCCTAGAACCGCACGACCACCGCGGCCGGCCTGGATGATAACTCCAGCATCATTCACAAGCAGCATTAATCGTCTCTGTGTCGATCGGTCATATGCAACAGGCATGGAACTCCATCCCACGAATTGACATCCGGGACCCAACACAATCACACACGTTCGCACGCTTGCATTCAACTTTCTGGAGATTTCAGTGGTTATTAATGTACCAGGGTTTAATATTTGCAATGGCTCGTCTCAAGCTTACGTTAACCGGTGATCGTGCAATGTTAATCACTTAAATACGTTGCCTAGGCCAGCATATTCCCGGAATTTCGATACTCTGTTTTAATTATTATTTGGTGTTGCTATTTTTTCCGTCAGTGTAGTTTTCTATGTAAACAATGCTACCGAAATAACAAAAATATATTGTCAGAATTACATGCTACTGGTGAAAGAACTAGAAC
This sequence comes from Schistocerca gregaria, assembly GCF_023897955.1. Lineage (NCBI taxonomy): Eukaryota > Metazoa > Arthropoda > Insecta > Orthoptera > Acrididae > Schistocerca > Schistocerca gregaria. Next base: position 695,781,353 of record NC_064922.1, on the reverse strand, counting down.
TACATATAATTTACCAGGAATTCAAGCTACAGTTATACACCATCTGGGAGAAAATACCCGGGCGCTTACTAGTCTGCATTAATATAGGGATGTGTTCACCTTTCGCCTTTACGACAGCTTGAACTATGCTGTGCACACTTTCAGTGAGGTATATGAAGCTCTGTGGAGGAATGGCAGAACATTCTTCCTGAGTAATTGAAACTCCTATTCCTCTGGTGGGTCCGCACCTCGTGTCATCTCTTGGTTAATCACTTATTAAATACGGGTATCCACATACTTTTGGTCAGATACTGTACACATAAGAATAGAATTACTGAGCATTCCTCATATAAGTTTATTGTCTTTGGTTACTGACACGGAGTATTCAGCTTTGTGAAAGAGAAGTACTGGTACTAACGCCCGACGATGCACTGTGTGATCGAAAGTATCCAGATATCCCAAAAACATACGTTTTTCATATTAGGTGTATTGTGCTGCTACCTACTGCCATGTACTCCATATCAGCGGCCTCAGCAGTCACCAGACATCGTGAGAGAGCAGAACTGGGCGCTCCGCGGAACTCACGGACTTCGAAAGTGATCAGGTCAAGCGATTGGGTGTCACTTTAGTTATACGCCTGTATGCGAGATTTCCACACTCCTAAACATCCCTAGGTCCTTTGTTTCCGATATGATAGGGAAGTGGGACACGTACAGCATAGAAACATACAGGGCGACCTCGTCAGTTGACTGACAAAGACCGCCAACAGTTGATGAGTGTCGTAATGTGTAATAGGCAGACATCTATCCAGAACATCACACAGGAATGCCCTACTGCTTCAGGGTCCTCTGCAAATACTATGACAGTTAGGTCGGAGGTGAAAAAACTTGGCTTTCATGGTCGAGCGGCTGCTCATAAGCCACACACGTCGGTAAATGCCAAATTACTCCTCGCTTGGTGTAAGAAGCGTAAACATTGGACGATTGAACGATGGAAAAAAATGTGTGGAGTGACGAACCACAGTACACAATGTGGCGATCCGATGGCAGGGTGTGGGTATGGCGAATTCCCGGTGAACATCATCTGACAGCGTATGTAGTGCCAGCAGTAAAATTCGGAGGCTGTGGTGTTATGGTGTGGTCGTGTTTATCATGGAGGGGGCTTGCACCCCTTGTTTTGCGTGGCACTATCACAGCACAGGCCTACATTTATGTTTTAAGCATCTTCTTGCTTCCCAATGTTGAAGAGGAATTCGGGGATGGAGATTGCATCTTGCAAGACGATCGAGCACCTGTTCATAATGTACGGCCTGTGGCGGAGTGATTACACGACATTAACATCCCTGTAATGGACTGGCCTGGGCAGAGTACTGACCTGAATCATATAGAACACCTTTGGAATGTTTTGGAGCGCCCACTTCGTGCTTGGCCTCACCGACTAACATCGATACCTCTCCTCAGGGCAGCACTCCGTGAAGAATGTGCTGCCATTCCCCAAGAGACCTTCCAGCGTCTATGTGAGCGTATGCTTGCCAGAGTGGAAGTTTTCATGAAGGCTGAGGATTGGACGACACCATATTGAATTCCAACATTAACGATGGAGGGCGCCACGAACTTCTAAGTCATTTTCAGCCAGGTGTCCGGTTACTTTTGATCACATATTCCATTTCATTCTCATTATGTTAAACCGAAAGAGGGTGTAATGTAGTCACCAATATAATGACAAAAAAAATGGTTCAAATGGCTCTGAGCACTATGGGACTTAACATCTGTGGTCATCAGTCCCCTAGAACTTAGAACTACTTAAACCTAACTAACCTAAGGACATCACACACATCCATGCCCGAGGCAGGATTCGAACCTGCGACCGTAGCGATCACTCGGTTCCAGATTGAAGCGCCTAGAACCGCACGGCCACAGCGGCCGGCAATGACAAACAAAGGAAAGAGATTGTCAATAATATTACGTGGTGATTTAAGTTTGGTTGTTACAAAAATGACATCAAATGAGGGGTCCAGAAGCAAAATGTAGCTAATCCACTTTTCCTGGAAAATGAGTTGTCGTCACCATTTTGTTCTCCTTGCTGCCGTCTATCGACTACGCCCTTGAAACTCGAGCAAAAAAGCTTATGTCATTACTAAAACACACCAGCAGCACAACCCACAGCTACGATAGTCGGTGTATCCACTTTTTGTTGCAAAGCAAAATTGAGTAAATCCATTACATGATGAAGTAGCAAAATATGGTGTATACTTAGCAAGCCCCTTTATCTAAGAAAGTTTGAGAATACGAAACTCTCTTTGTACACTTTATTACGTCTGAATAATGGTGCTTTCCCAACTTATCAGTTCTTGAAAATTAGTTTTGAGCCTACGTGTGGCAGTTTATTGGAGTTATACCGACTGCACCCAACCATGAAAGACAGTACCATGCCAGCTGTTATGTAGCCATACTGAAGAATTTTTCTTGTCTGACTTCTTTGTAAGTGCACGGAAAACGTTTATGGTGTTTTTGTTGGATAAAATATCAAGAGTACTTTATAATTTCCTCTAGAGTCATGGATATTAGTGATGGAATACTTGGTGCAATTAGATGCAAAAGAGAATGGCTGTAAAAGACCAACATATTCTTTTGAACGTAAGAAGAGTGGAACAAAGCGTATGAGGTAAGATTCAATCATCAACTCGCGTGTTTTGTGCTGTTTCTCTACATGGAAATAATAAGAGCTTCATTATCAGCATATCTGTAAACAGTAATTTACGCTGTGATATGCTGGGATCTTCAGGAGTTCGTGTGCCTGGCCGTCGTCTGTGCACCTGGGCGCGGACTTTTTCCGGAGTGGACTCTGCTTTGGAGGGCTACGGCGGCTTTAAGGACTTCATGGCCACAGTAGTTTGGGACTTGACGGTCACCGGTTTTTGCAACTGGGAGGGTGCGTCTTGGGCAGCGCGCATCGCGCGCTCGTGTGTTCCCCTGAGCATTTCAATCGTGCCACGGAGGAGCTATAGTGGAGAGTCACGTGTACCAACCCTTTGGCAGTAGAAGCACAGGGGCGAGTCTAGCTTGTTCCGTAGACGTTCGACGGTGACTTGAGTGTTGGCCACTCTCTTCACAGAAAAGAACTTCTTTATCACCTGGTTGCTGTTGGCGATCATCGGGAGTGAAGGTGACTATGTGTCTTGGTGGATATGATGCGTTTTACTGTGCGCACACCAAATCCAATGTACTTCAAGGCATCTTTTACAAGATAGGCATCTGCACATTTTGGTAAACCGCTTGAGGACCACCTTGATGGTATTCTCTTGGACAGCAGCATAACTCTAGAAAGGAAGCGAGAGCTCTACCCCGTCGCTTGCGACTTTCCTGAAGCCTTCAATATTTGAGAGTTGGACTCGCACATTGTCGTCTCCTACAGCCGCCACATGACAACGTCTATCGTCCACTGTTTGAGGTGTCGCAGAAACCATTTGTATTTCTTTTTAACATCCATGATGATGTATGGAAGCCGATGCTCCGACCACCTGACAGGGCTTGTCGGACGGGAGCTGGCCACGTCTGCAGTGGGTTCGTTTTCGGTCGTTCGCGCACCTTTCTTCCTTCCTCCGCTAGTAGTTGATGTTGGTTCGCGACTGGCATAAGGTGGTCTCTCCTGTGTCCAGAAGAATAAGAAAGGTTCTCAGGTCCAGAGGCACAATTACCTCAACGAATGAGTACAGTTAAGTGTTCAACGATCACGGAATAATTTTCCAGTTAGGGATAGATGTCGACAATCGGAGTTGAAGGACGCAGTTGCTGATGCCATTAAGCCACAGGTTGTGATCAGCGTAAACGCACTGGTAAGATGTGAACTGGTCTACAGTATGGACACTGGAGAATGAAGAGGGATAGGCAGACGAAGTAAAGCCTGTGACTACGAAGGCTTTCCCGGCGTAATACTTGATAATATTCTTCTCGGGTATGCAGCCGGATCGTAACGTCTTCAAGACACAATATTTCCGCGGTCCAGCTGGCCGCCATCTTCAGGTGAGAGTGCTGGTGCACGATCTCGCCGGAACTGACTTCCCAGCGCAAGCGGCGGCCTCTATATAGGCCGCAGAAGACCCACAACGCGTGCGCGAGAAGGTGCCGTAACCGCCCTCTAGCGCAGTAGACATACCCCGCCGCCAGTGATGGAAAGAGGCGAAATCGAGATATCGCTGTCAAAAATAAAAAATAATAATAAAAATAAATTAAAATGTTATTCCGACGATAGAACCACAGACCGTTGTTTTTTAATGTCAGACAACACTGGGTCCCAAGTCTTACTTAAAAGAAAACCCTTGTCTCTATTAATAAGATTGTCAGATAACCGAATCTCTATGGATTCTTTTAAAATACAGTTCCAATAGCGAGATGCAGGGGCAACCATTTGTGTCTCGTCATATAGTATTCTGTGCCCCTCGGTGAGACAGTGTTCCGCCACTGCAGACTTCTCAGGTTGAAGCAGCCTTGTGTGCCGCTGACGCTCAACACATCGCTCCTGAATGGTGCCGATTGTCTGACCAATATAAGTCTTTCCACAGTGGCAAGGGATCTTGTACACACCGGGCTTCCTCAAACCCAAGTCATCCTTAACAGAGCCGAGGAGCGCTCTAATCTTAGCTGGCGGGCGAAAAATACTTCTGATGTGATATCTTTTCAGAATCCTTCCTATCTTCGAGGAAATACTCCCAGCAAAAGGCAGAAAAGCTACCGATTTGCAGGTATCTTCTGGTGGTTCAGGCGAAGGTCCAAACTGGAAAGCACGACGGATCTGTTTATCTGTATAGCCATTCTGCTTAAACACAATCTTAAGATGGTCCAATTCTTGTGTCAAGCTTTCTCCATCTGAAATGGCATAAGCTCTTCTCGCCAACGTCCGCAGGACCCCCGTACGCTGGAACGATGGATGACAGCTAGAAGCATGTAAGTAACGGTCCGTGTGCGTAGGCTTTCGATAAACGCTGTGTCCCAGTGTCCCATCATCCTTTCTGTACACCAGAACATCCAGAAACGGAAGCTTTCCATCATTTTCCACCTCCATGGTAAATTTGATGCTAGGATGCAGGGAATTGAAATGATCTAGGAGGCGGTCCAGAGCTTCTCTACCATGAGGCCACACCATAAACGTATCGTCAACGTACCTCCAGAAACAGGTTGGTTTTAAGGACGCCGTCTTCAGCGCCATGTCCTCAAAATCTTCCATAAAAAGATTGGCGACTATTGGGGACAAAGGGCTCCCCATAGCCACTCCGTCAGTCTGTTCAAAATATTTGTCATTGAATAAAAAGTACGTCGACGTTAACACTTGGCGACAAAGCCTGGTTGTTTCCTCATCCAGTTTCTCACCAATTAATTGCAAGGATTCTTCCAGAGGAACCCGGGTAAAAAGCGACACGACATCAAAGCTCACAAGCAAATCCCAGGGACTAACAGACAAGGACTTCAATCTCTGAATAAACACCATAGAATTGGAAATGTGATGTTCGCATTTACCGACGTGAGGGCCAAGAACAGATGCTAAATACTTGGCTAGATTGTAGGTAGGAGCACCCAAATTACTCACGATCGGACGAAGCGGGACCCCTTTCTTATGAATCTTGGGTAGACCGTATAATCTCGGTGGCACGGCAACACCAGGACGAAGTTTTTTGAGAACGTCGTCACATTTCCAGATGGAGAAAGCTTGACACAAGAATTGGACCATCTTAAGATTGTGTTCAAGCAGAATGGCTATACAGATAAACAGATCCGTCGTGCTTTCCAGTTTGGACCTTCGCCTGAACCACCAGAAGATACCTGCAAATCGGTAGCTTTTCTGCCTTTTGCTGGGAGTATTTCCTCGAAGATAGGAAGGATTCTGAAAAGATATCACATCAGAAGTATTTTTCGCCCGCCAGCTAAGATTAGAGCGCTCCTCGGCTCTGTTAAGGATGACTTGGGTTTGAGGAAGCCCGGTGTGTACAAGATCCCTTGCCACTGTGGAAAGACTTATATTGGTCAGACAATCGGCACCATTCAGGAGCGATGTGTTGAGCGTCAGCGGCACACAAGGCTGCTTCAACCTGAGAAGTCTGCAGTGGCGGAACACTGTCTCACCGAGGGGCACAGAATACTATATGACGAGACACAAATGGTTGCCCCTGCATCTCGCTATTGGAACTGTATTTTAAAAGAATCCATAGAGATTCGGTTATCTGACAATCTTATTAATAGAGACAAGGGTTTTCTTTTAAGTAAGACTTGGGACCCAGTGTTGTCTGACATTAAAAAACAACGGTCTGTGGTTCTATCGTCGGAATAACATTTTAATTTATTTTTATTATTATTTTTTATTTCTGACAGCGATATCTCGATTTCGCCTCTTTCCATCACTGGCGGCGGGGTATGTCTACTGCGCTAGAGGGCGGTTACGGCACCTTCTCGCGCACGCGTTGTGGGTCTTCTGCGGCCTATATAGAGGCCGCCGCTTGCGCTGGGAAGTCAGTTACGGCGAGATCGTGCACCAGCACTCTCACCTGAAGATGGCGGCCAGCTGGACCGCGGAAATATTGTGTCTTGAAGACGTTACGATCCGGCTGCATACCCGAGAAGAATATTATCGAAGTAAAGCCTACTCGTCCATGGAACTAAATATGTTCCTTAGTGAAAAGGCATTTCTGGCAGACTTGAGAAGAAAACGAAAATTTTGCTTTCTACAAGAACATAATCTGTGCTGTGAACAACGCAGTGGAGGATTCAGAATATGAAATCCATCCAGAGGATAATGAGTTGACAATGCAATTTAGCTCGGACATGACAGGACTCGTTAGCCTGTGAAGTTTTAATTACCTTAAAACTTTTATTTAATGTCGCACACTTCGTAATCACAATCAACTAAAACCATTTTCTTTTCTCCTCTATACCAGAGTTTAGGTTCCTTTACTGTTATGATAGTATACGCACTTCCTTTTCTACAAAAGGAAAAAACACTTTAGATCCATGGCAACAGATGGAAAACTCGATAAATTAAAATTATTTTACGTTATAATTAGAAAACGAAAAGCCTAAAATTTCAGAAATTGTCAGAAATATACTCCTTAGGCAAACGTAAATCTGTGATGAAAAGGAGTTTCGAGTATCTGCCATACGGTGGAAGAGTAATAAGTGTTTTGCATTTCCTGAAAAAAATGTTCTGATGTATTCACTGCGTTCCGCTTCTGGACGCTTCAGATATCGAGAAATTACTACCACTGCACATCTTTTCATAAATTTATTTTAAAGATCTGACCTGCTTTCCAGTATATATGAGATTAGTCGCCCAAGGGAAAGGCCCATCGGGTCACTTCAGCAAAAACGTATGGTGCGATCCGAAAAGCTGGAAAATTACAATTTACCTTATCTATTTGAAGAACAGGAATCAGTGTGTTTCTCTTTGAAAAAGGCCGATAAGTAATTTCTTTTTCGAAGGGAGGGTGGTAATCAAGACCAGCTGGAAACCTGTAATAGAGACAGAGAATGAAACAACGTTCGTTTTCACTGCATAACAACGCTTTAATTACCATTTAGTTTAGTTTTAGTTTAATGGCTCCATGGATGAGTTGCCGCCACTGTATAGCAATGCTATTTGTTTCCAAACTCTCTCTCTCTCTCTCTCTCTCTCTCTCTGTGTGTGTGTGTGTGTGTGTGTGTGTGTGTGTGTGTGTGTGTGTGTGTGTGTAAGACAGTGCTAATTTTAGCAGGATGAAGAGCACAGTCCACTGAATTTGTAGAAATCGGAAACTTGTAATCTTCGAGTACTGGTTAAGCAATTATGTACTTAAATACATGTGCCCGAACTGCTGTTTCTTCGTATAAAATTCCTTACGAATATTGTCAGGCACCTTATGAAGAAGTAACTTTCTCTCAAGAAATTTTTTCAATACCAACTCTGTGGATGTTGCCTGTGATCACTCTCTTGTGTGACGTCCAACATCTAACCGTGTAAGCTAAGTACAGAAGCAACTTTTACTGCAATAGACAGGCTTCTTACGGTTATGTCGACCACAAATTACGCTGACATGAAACATATGTAAATACCTCGTGCAGACAGCTAACCGTATTGAGAAGCCATTAAAGAAGGACCTCAGGCAACAACAAGCGCCCCACATACCGTATAATCAGTCAATTTATCGAGCCCTGCTGCCTTTCCTCCTAATATTAAAGTCTGTCCATAGTTTCGTAGAAATATTAGCTCAACATAATTTTGTAATTTATCGGCAGAATTAATTGGCGAAGGCTACGGCAGATTTTAATAGACCGTAGTTAAGGAAGAATAATGCATTAGACATTATCACGAGTCGTGGTGGAGGCAAGGTGACTTTCTGGGTTATGGATGTATCGACGAAGGTTACAAGTTCGCAGACATTCACACTGTAACAATGGGTGCATTTCGGAAGATGCACGAAAGACAAAAATGATATGCGAGAGCTGAAGGAAAAGAGTATTAATGCAGGCATTTAGTATCACTTAATTTCTACGTCTTATCTATATACTGGCAAAGGGAGGGAATTTCAGTCTCTTGGAAGAAGGCGAAAATTATCTCAACATTCAAAATGGTCAGTAGAAGTGAATGCGAAAACTACGAATGTAGTAGCTTGTTGAATGCTTAGTTCCAGTAAACAGTCTTGAACACTGCGTAAAATTAGCGAGAAGTCTGTTTAAATCCGCCGCTTAGGAATGGTACGCTTGCCATCTCTTGCACTTCTCTGGTGCTCGGTTCTCGCCTTGGGAGACGTTAGTAGGGGTAGAGCGATTTCGAACGCCCCAGTGCTTTATCGCTGACCTCTCGGATGTGCGGTCCCCACGTTAGACGTCTATCGAGGTTCACGCCTAGGTACTTCCTGGTTCGCGACCAAGGGATTGGGCCTCCCATGATGCGAATCGGTACTAAGTCTGCTGGTAGCTTTTTCCTCGTTATGATCAAAGCGTGCCTCTTCGCCGTGTTCATTCTGAGCAGCCACTTGGTGGGCCAAGCTCCAAGCGTGTTGCATGGTTGCTGAAGAGTACGTCTTACTAAGTGTACTTCTAAACTGTGCACGAACAGTGCAGTGTCATCGGCATATAACGCCACATTATCTCTCGGGGTTGCCGGAGTACTGGAAGTAAACAGAGTGTATAGAAGGGGCCGAGTGCAGACCACTGTGACACTTCTGCCCTGATTTGCCGCGCTGTCCAGACTCCTCCATTGGCTTTGACATGAAATCTTCTATTACAGAGATATGATTTGAGCTGGGCCACAGGTGACACTGGTACCCGGTGGTCAAGAAACTTGAACAGGAGGCCATTATGTTGCATGCTGTCTGAGTCCTTTACCACGTCTAATAGTACTCCAAGTACCCACGACGGTCTAGTGCCCACGCGCACTGCTCAATTAACCTGACTAATTAATGTTGTGCTGAGTGCGCCCTCCCCAAACCTAACCGCTCCTTCGATTAGAGGCGCTCCGCCGCAACATGTCTTCGCAGCCGTTTAGCGTGAATACTTTCGAAAGTGACGGCAGAAGGCTTATAGGTTTATAACTGCTCGAAAGTCTGGTGTCCTTGCCGGATTTTGGAATGGTTACCATCTCCGCATGTTTCTATATGACGATCCAGAGTTCACAATGGATGTTAATTAGATGCTTGGGTTATAAATGTATTGGCACGCTATGCCATCGCCGACCACGACGATCCAGAGTTTATGGTGGAAGGTACTTAGATGCTTGGGTTCACTTTATTATGGATAAACGTTTGGGGCGAAGTTCTTAGGGCCTGTGTATCGGTCCGTGGAATGTGTTAGGATGTCATAGTACCAAGGAACGATGTACTTTATACCGATGCTATGGGATGCGTATTGTCCTGCCCAGAGTTCTTATGTGGTACACCGAATTATGCAAAGTGTCTACTTTGTTGTGCAGGGTCGTCGTCCGTTTGCGACCTGCTTCTAGTATTGTATCCATATGGAAGACAGCGCGCAAGTCAACGATGCAAGTATAGCGGCTGGAACGAATTATCCATCTGAGTAGCACGTTTTGTAAAACTTATAGACGGACAATTTGTGTTGCACTAAGAAGACCCCAGACAGAGCTGTCATACAGTATCTTAGAGAGCACCGTCGCCTTTTATAGTCTAAGCTTAGCTGTGGTACTGAGACCAGTACTCTTGGAAAAAGGGAGGAGTTTCTTGGCCATACCAAAAGCTTTGTTCCTTAGAAGGTCAACATTTTTAAGGAGAAATAAGTGTTTGTCCAAAGTTACCCCTAGTTAAGTCACCGTTGTCTCCCAGGGGATATCCCGCCCACGCAGTGTCAAGTTGGTAGGCATCGATGGGCGTTCCTTGGAGGGATTTAGTTGCACTTTATTGGTCTAACACCAAGCGACTGTGGCATCTAGTTGACACTGTAGGCGTCGAATGTTGGCGTGAATATGTCTGCCGCTGTTGAGAAAAGACGTAGCGCAATTTGTACCACTGTGACAGCTGGCATGTCATTGATACAGAGATTAAATAGTGGTGGGTATAAAACGGATCCTTGAGGCCGTCCCGCCTGCACCAGTCGGGAATCAAACGATTAGGCCTCTACTGTAATAATCACCTTTCTGTCTGTCAAAATAAAAGCTTCAAGTTTCACATAACAACTGGGTATGGACGTCTGTTCATCCAGCTTCCGAATTAGTTGTTCCATCCATACCTTATCACAGACCCTTTCAATATCTAGGAGGATAGCAGCAGTAGCAGTAGACACGCCGAAATTTCTGGTTAACATGTTCCGCCAGGCAAAGGGATTGCAGATACGCACGTGGTTTACGTTAGAAGCCATACTGTTCTGCCGTGTTCTTATTTTCGTGAGAGATTGAAGTACAGCTTCACCGATGGCTCACGGTCTTATTGTCTTGGCGGATTGTAAGACTCTTCCACTCGACAATGATATCATTCCAAAGACATCGGGACTTCAAATACCCATTCCACACTCCGACGGTGGAAATTAATGTCGTAGCCTCATATCACCTAACCACGAGCAACATTATGCCGCAACAATGGTGATAGTCGATAGTCATGACCAAACGAGCAGTCACGTGCTGACATGCATGTACTGTCTGCCTGATGTTCAGGTGTTCTGTTAAAACTGGCTGCAAGAAAGAAAATGCTGTGCTATGAGGTAAAAATGTACGGTTTTGTTTTCTTTCTCACATTCGGTTGTAGGCAATGGCCTTGCCGCAGTGGATACACCGGTTCCCGTCAGATTACCGAAGTTAAGCGCTGTCGGGCTTGGGTGGCACTTGGATGGGTGACCATCCAGGCCGCCATGCGCTGTTGCCATTTTTCGGGGTGCACTCAGCCTCGTGATGCCAATTGAGGGGCTACTCGACCGATCAGTAGCGACTTCGGTCAAGAATGACATCGTAACGACTGGGAGAGCGATGTGCTGACCACACGCCCCTCCTATCCGCATCCTCAACTGAGGATGACATGGCTGTCGGATGGTCCCGATGGGACACTTGTGGTCTGACGACGGAGTGCTTTTTTCACATTCGGTTGTAACTAAAATAGCGGAGCATTTAATACACTGACAAACTGTTTTTCCCAAATATAGTCATTCCCCTTCTAGATATTATTACAAACAAATTTGTAAATGCAATAATGCGCTGTTTTGTTTCCTTGTTCGTTGTCGGTATTAGCAGAAAACAGGAAAGTTGTGTTTGTGACTATGAACTTATGATAATACACACATCATAAAAAGTTTTGCATCACCCGGTTTCCAGAACTCCTGAAGATAGACGTTCACTGTGGATATTGTATCACAGACACAGTCGCTTCGACTGTTCAGAGATGCCACTAAACCCGCCCAAATACGTAAACAACCATGCATGAGCAGCGCCTATTAGACGGAGGGGATCCGACAGCCTATCAGTTCCAGTTCTTCCACGAGGAAGGAGGTACACGACTCATGTTGTCTGTAGTTCAACCGTGCCTAGACGGTCAATACCGCTATTCGATCGCGTCCGCATTGTTATTTTGTACCAGGGTTCTCAACAAGGGAAGTGTCCAAGCGCCTCGATGTGAACCAAAGCGATGTTGTTCGAACAAGGAGGACATACAGAGAGACAGGAATTGTCGACGACATGTCTTGCTCAGGCCGCCCAAGGTCTACTACTGCAGTGGATGACCGCTACCTAAGGATTAAGGCTTGGAGGAACTCTGACAGCAACGCCACTATGTTGAATAATGCTTTTCGTGCAGCCACAGGACGCCGTGTTACGACTCAAACTGCAGACATTAGGCTGCGTAATGCACAACTTCATTCCCTGTGTCCATGGCAAGGTCCATCTTTGCAACCACGACACGTTGCAGCGCAGTGTAGACGGTCCCAGCAACATACTAAGCATACTAAATGGACCGCTCAGGATTGGCATCACGTTCTCTTCACCGATGGCTTCAACAAGACTATTGTCGTAGACGTGTTTGGAGGCTACCTGGTCAGGATGAGCGCCTTAGACACACCGTCCAGCGAGTGCAGCAAGATGGAAGATCTCTTCTGTTTTGGGATGGCATTATGTGGGGCCGACGTACGCCCCCTGGTGGTTATGGAAGACGCAGTAACGGCTGTACGATACGTGAAAGCCATCCTTCGACCGATAATGAAACCATATCGGCAGCATATTGGCGAGGCATTCGTCTTCATGGACGACAATTCTTGTCCGCATCGTGCACATATTCTGAATGACTTCCTTCAGGATAATGACATCGCTTGATTAGAGTGGCCAGCATGTTCTCCGGACATGAACCCTATGGAACATGCCTAGGATAGATTCAAAAGGGCTATTTATGGAGCACGTGACCCACCAACCACTCAGAGGGATCTACGCCGAATCGCCGCTGAGCAGTGGGACAGTCTGGACCAACAGTGCCTTGATGAACTTGTAGATAGTATGCCACGACATGAATCAATGCTGGACATGCTACTGGGTATTAAGGGTACTGGTGTGTATAGCAATCTGGACGACCACCTCTGAAGGTCTCGCTGTATAGTGGTATAACATGCAATGTGTGGTTCTCATGAGCAACAAAAAGGGCGGAAATGATGTTTATGTTAAATTCTATTCCAGTTTTCTGTACAGGTTCCGGAACTCTCGGAACGGAGGTGATGCAAAACATTTTTTTGACGTCTTGCCATTGTCAGCTTCTCCACCGTTTCTTCTCATTGACTACAAACTGCCACCTTCTGGTGGACACGAGAAGAAGACACCGTCTGCTACCCAGGTCGACAGGTTCAAAAAAAGGTTCAAAAGGTTCTGAGCACTATGGGACTTAACACCTGAGGTCATCAGTCCCTAGAACTTAGAACTAGTTAAACCTAACTAACCTAAGGACACCACACACAAGCATGCCCGGGGCAGGATTCGAACCTGAGATAGTAGCTCGGTTCCAGACTGAAGCGCCTAGAACCGCTCGTCCACAAGGCTAACTATAGAAGCAACTGTGGCATTACGAATGCAGCTGGCCGTGCTCTGCGCTGACCATTGCAGTATACTGCCGCTGTTTTCATGCTGCTCATAGTTCCACGGCACTGTCTTGCCCCGGGTTTGTTTATTTAGTGGTCATCTACAAACTGTCAGCCCATCATAGGCTGACTTCGACCAACCCCTTGGCCAACCATACAAATGTGACAAGACAAGCTGGTGTACCAACAAGGCCATAATGCCTCCCTACAACTAATCTACCGCTAGGAGAGTGCTGTACTCTTATGATGTACCGGTCGTCTTCTTTGCATCGACATTGCAGGCCCCAGGAGTCGGCACAGGTAGAATTCATCAGTAAAAGTGGGAGTCAGCAGTTAGAAGTGGGAAAGGCCACAACCTGTCTACAGGATGAGGTATGGGCAACGACGCAATAAAATGCTCAACTATAATCCTGCAGGAAAAGCAGATCACTAAAATAGTGGCGACAGACACAAAAGGCGTTTCCCAAATACTGTAATCTAAGACGGCGATGGCAAGGTAGTTATTTTATACTGCCTGATGCATTTATAATGATAATAATTCCATGGAAGGTCGTAGAAGTGTTACAGGTCCATGATGGCGGAAGCAACAGTCAGAATTCCACCCGAGCATTGGTTGACTCACAGCATAGATGCCCGCCAAGGCAAAGATGAATGTGCCGAAGAAGAGTGGTAAATGTGAGAACTGTACCACGAGGGGGTGCTCGCTGGCGCTGGGCACGCCGGACAGCGTGTAGTAGAGCGTGATCACCAGGCTCACCAGCAGCGCCACAGCGGCCGCCACCGACACCGGCACCATGTGCTTCAGCTGGCGCACCAGCACCAGGCCCAGGAACACCGGCAGCATCACCACCATGTACATTCGCACGGCCAGGTCGTTCATCCACGGCACGTAGTAGCCGCACACCTGACAACCACGTGTACAAACTTACTCTCCACCAGTGGGTCCCACGCGTAACCGCATGTGACTATTGCTTGCCCCAGCTTGGCTCAGATAATCTGTGAAGATCGATAAAGGAAGCATTTGTAATGATATGAGTCTTTGTTGGCAACAGATAAAATTACAGGTCGTGAAAACTATACTACACTCCTGGAAATTGAAATAAGAACACCGTGAATTCATTGTCCCAGGAAGGGGAAACTTTATTGACACATTCCTGGGGTCAGATACATCACATGATCACACTGACAGAACCACAGGCACATAGACACAGGCAACAGAGCATGTACAATGTCGGCACTAGTACAGTGTATATCCACCTTTCGCAGCAATGCAGGCTGCTATTCTCCCATGGAGACGATCGTAGAGATGCTGGATGTAGTCCTGTGGAACGGATTGCCATGCCATTTCCACCTGGCGCCTCAGTTGGACCAGCGTTCGTGCTGGACGTGCAGACCGCGTGAGACGACGCTTCATCCAGTCCCAAACATGCACAATGGGGGACAGATCCTGAGATCTTGCTGGCCAGGGTAGTTGACTTACACCTTCTAGAGCACGTTGGGTGGCATGGGATACATGCGGACGTGCAATTGTCCTTTTGGAACAGTAAGTTCCCTTGCCGGTCTAGGAATGGTAGAACGATGGGTTCGATGACGGTTTGGATGTACCGTGCACTATTCAGTGTCCCCTCGACGATCACCAGAGGTGTACGGCCAGTGTAGGAGATCGCTCCCCACACCATGATGCCGGGTGCAGATACAAGCAAGTCGATATTATTTCCTGCTTATTCCCAGTAACTGTCCTGCTTGCATCTGGTTCTGTTAGTAAAAAGTGCAAAGTTCAGTAGCAGTTACAGGCAAAATTTTTCCTGCAGTAGTCTTAATGAACTCTGAGTTTTTTTTTTGTTGGGAAAAACGGATTTTGCGATGCACAACAGTAAAGCAAAGTGCTCTTAGATTCTTTTATAAAGAATGAAATAGTGGAGCTAAATTTTGGAATTACTAATCGTTACAGATTGTTAAGAAGTTATCTAATCGAGCAACTTATTTGACTCTTGAGAAAGAGAAACAGATTAACGATCTGTTTGCACTGCAAAGGCAGTCTGCGGCTTAACTTGCATCTTGGTTAGCTACCAAAGTTGCACAAACTCTTAAGGACATTGATGAAAAGCTCCAAGCACCACATAATCAACTTTCAAATGAAACCGATGGTTCAGCAAATTTTATTAAACAACAGTTAATGAGACTGAAGAGAAGGTAGGCCATGATTTTTGTCAATGGTATACCGTCAATAGCGAATAGATGAAGCGGGTAAATAAAGAATTTATGTACGTGCTGCTGGATGAAAATAGTGTTTTCTTTTTTTGGACATGTCCGAAAGAACAGACATCATTTTCATCCAGTAGTCACTATGAGTAAAGACACATAGGAATTAAAGACATTGATTTGTATCAATGGGGCAAATTGAAAATTTGTGTGAGAGCGTGATTCTAACCTGATTCTCCCAATAATAGGCAGATGTGCTGACCATTACGCCATATGGACACAGTGGTCACCGTTAGTACGGTTCTCATTTTTTACCACACACTAATGATATAGTGCTCCTGCTCATTAGACTCATTGCTCGTGACATTCCACTGTCTCCCGTGAGAATTTGAACTTGGTGTGCATCTGCACTGAAGGGGTCATTGGCCGCAATCGCCGTAATTATATATACATGTTGTGTGTTTTCTTTCAGAAATGACATGAGGATAATGAGCAGGTCCACTACATCAGTAGTGTGAAGTATAAGTCGAGAGTTTGGGTCTGACGAGAGGCGTGCTAGGGTAGTTCATGCAATTGTAGTGACCACTGTGTTTGGATGGCGTAGTGGCCAGAACATTTGCCTAATAAGCAGGAGGCTCGGGTTTGAATCTCAGTCCGCTATAAATTTTTAAGTCACCCAGTTATATAAATCAGTGACCTACCGGCAGCTAACGCTGTTAAATCCTTCGTGTCTTGAATTGAAGAACTGACTTAATTTTGGGGAGTGGTACAAAACTGTCTCTCTGGAATTGACGAATCTGGAGGGATACATGTGTCGGTTCTATTGTTGGATCAAATTCAGAATGAACAATCTGAGTTCACTACTATTTGACATCTCATGAGCATGGTGCACAGGAGCAAGTTATGCAGCAATGCTTGTGGAAGAGAAGTTTCTTAATCATAGACTATATCAGAAACATACTCTCTGCTGTGTTCATTCGTGGAGTTAATTAGGTACTGCCGCCTTCATGGAATTAATTACAAAAGAAATGCTTCACCAGCAATTATGTTCGTTGTGACAGTGTGTTACGGGCAGCAGAAACTGTCTACTCTCGATGCACTTATGAAGAGTTCGGAAAGGCGTTTCTGACCAAATACTGGTCATGCAACTTGCAAGAACGATTTAGAAAAGACATTTTTAATGCGGAACCATGCAACTATGAAATAAAAATTTACGGAGATACTTAAATACATCAATAAAACCCGCTACTGTGATGAACTGGTATCACAGAATGACATGACATTTTGAGAATTCTGAAAGACAAGTTACTGAGTGAGGTTTGCGAGAGGCTTATTCATGTATCAGAGCAAACCTGCAAGAATTCATATCGATCCTATACTCAACAGACGTGACACATACAGATATTAAGTCGAGAATTGGACAGGCCACGTATTAAGTCAGTATACCTGGCACAAGCAATGGTCATGGGTATAATGCAACCAATAACTAGCGTGCTGTTCGTAATGAAACACAAACCAACTCTCAGAGTCAGCGTAAATGAAATCGCTTAGTCCATAATTATAACTGCAGGAACAAAAATGATAAGACATTGGCTCAGTCCTGGTTATATGAAACCTACTAATAATCACTGGCAGAATAATCCACAATAACTGCAAAGAAGCAGTGACTGGAAAAATTATCCTCTGTTAACTACGTCAGATCCCTTAATCGGGCAGGTAGGTTAGAAAATATAAAGAGGGAAATGAATAGGTTACAGTTAGACATAGTGGGAAATAGTGAAGTTCGGTGGCAGGAGGAATAAGACTTTTGGTCAGGTGAATACAGGGTTATAAACACAAAATCAAATAGGGGTAATGCAGGAGTAGTTTTTATAATGAACAGGAAAATAGGAATGCGGGTAAGCTACTACAAACAACATAGTGAACGCATTGTTGTGTCCAAGATAGATACGAAGCTCACACCTACTACAGTAGTACAAGTTTATATGCCAACTAGCTCTGCAGATGACGAAGAAATTGAAGAAATGTATGATGAAATAAAAGAAATTATTCAGACAGTGAGGGGAGACGAAAATTTAATAGTCATGGGTGACTGCAATTCGACTGTTGGAAAAGGGAGAGAAGGAAACGTAGTAGGTGGATATGGATTGGGCTAAGAAATGAAAGAGGAAGCCGCCTGGTAGAATTTTGCACAGAGCACAACTTAATCATAGCTAACACGTAGTTCAAGAATCATGAAAGTAGGTTGTATACATGGAAGAACCCTGGAGATACTAAAAGGTATCAGATAGATTATATAATGGTAAGACAGAGATTTAGGAACCAGGTTTTAAATTGTAAAACATTTCCAGGGGCAGATGTGGACTCTGACCACAATCTGTTGGTTATGACCTGTAGATTAAAACCGAAGAAACTGCAAAAAGGTGCGAATTTAAGGAGATGGAACCTGGATAAACTGAAAGAACCAGAAATTTTACAGAGTTTCAGGAAGAGCATAAGGGAACATAAGGGAACAGTTGACAGGAATGGGGGAAAGAAATACAGTAGAAGAAGAATGGGTAGGTTTGAGGGATGAAGTACCGAAGGCAGCAGAGGATCAAATAGGTCAAAAAAAAAAAAACGAGGGCTAATAGAAATCCTTGGGTAACAGAAGAAATATTGAATTTAATTGATGAAAGGAGAAAATATAAAAATGCAGTAAATGAAGCTGGCAAAAAGGAATAGAAACGTCTCAAAAATGAGATCGACAGGAAGTGCAAAATGGCTAAGCAGGGATGGCTACAGGACAAGGATGCAGAAGCTTATCTCACTAGGGGTAAGATAGATACTGCCTACAGGAAAATTAAAGAGACCTTTGGAGAGAAGAGAACCACTTGTATGAACATCAAGAGCTCAGATGGAAACCCAGTTCTAAGCAAAGAAGGGAAAGCAGAAAGGCAGAAGGAGTATATAAAGGGTCTATACAAGGGCGATGTAGATGAGGACAATATAATGGAAAAGGAAGAGGATGTAGATGAAGATGAAATGGGAGGTACGATACTGCGTGAACAGTTTGACAGAGCACTGAAAGACCTGAGTCGAAACAAGGCCCCCAGAGTAGACAACATGCCATTGGAACTATTGGCGGTCTTGGGAGAGCCAGTCCTGACAAAACTCTACCATCTGGTGAGCAAGATGTATGAGACAGGCGAAATACCCTCAGACATCAGGAAGAATACAATAATACCAATCCCAAAGAAATCAGGTGTTGACAGATGTGAAAATTACCGATCAATTAGTCTCATAAGCCACAGCTGCAAAATACTAACACGGATTCTTTACAGACGAATGGAAAAACTGGTAGATGCCGACCTACGTTTCTTGCATTTGTAGACTTAGAGAAATCTTTTGACAATGTTGACTGGAATACTCTCATTCAAATTCTAAAGGTGGCAGGGGTAAAATACGGGGAGCAAAAGGCTACAATTTGTACAGAAACCAGATGGCAGCTACAAGAGTCGAGGGACATGAAAGGGAAGCAGTGGTTGGGAAGGGAGTAAGACAGGGTTGTAGCCTCTCCCCAATGTTATTCAATCTGTATATTGAGCAAGCAGTAAAGTAAACATAAGAAAAATTCGGAGTAGGTATTAATATCCACGGAGAAGAAATGAAAACGTTGGGGTTCGCCGATGACATTGTAATTCTGTCAGAGACAGCAAAGGACTTGGAAGAGCAGTTGAATGGAATGGACAGTGTCTTGAAAAGAGGATAAACGAGGATAATGGAGAGTAGTCGAATTAAGTCGGGTGATGCTGAGGGAATTAGATTAGGAAATGAGACACTTAAAGTAGTAAAGGAGTTTTGCTGTTTGGGGAGCAATATAACCGATGATGGTTGAAGTAGAGGATATAAAATGTAGACTGGCAATGGCTAAGAAAGCGTTTCTAAAGAAGAGAAATTTGTTAACATCTTAACAGGAAGTCTTTTCTGAAAGTATTTGTATGGAGTGTGGCCATGTATGGAAGTGAAGCATGGACGATAAATAGTTTGGACAAGAAGAGAATAGCAGCTTTCGAAATGTGGTGCTACAGAAGAATGCTAAAGATTAGATGGGTAGATCACGTAAATAATGAGGAAGTGTTGAATAGGATTGGGGAGAAGAGAATTTTGTGGCACAACTTGACCAGAAGAAGGGATCGGTTGGTAGGACATGTTCTGAGGCATCAAAGGATCACCAATTTAGTGTTGGAGCTCAGCATGAAGGGTAAAAATCGTAGATGGAGGCCAAGAGATGAATACACTAAGCAGATTCAGAAGGATGTAGGTTGCAGTAGGTACTGGGAGATGAAGAAGCTTGCACAGGATAAAGTATCATGGAGAGCTGCATCAAACCATTCTCAGGACTGAAGGCCACAACAACAAATACTATTGTAGTTGTTGGTGATGGTAATCGTTCGACTTACCAGATGCTGGTAAACTAAACATGACTGCAGCGGGTCTGAAATGCTTGTTTTGGGATGGGTAGGGGCTGTGTTGGATTGTCAATACGCTACAGTGCGATGATGGTATACACATCTAGAAAGAGCTTTGCTCTGATATTAATCCACGCAATGCTGATTGTTGAAGAAGTTCACAGCCTGCAATAAATTCAAAAGTTATCAACTTAGCTGTTCTTAGTAGCTTATGTACAGGATCTGATAACAGAGTTGTCTCAAATAATTTCTCAAAAAGAATATGTGAATGAGCAGAAGTATGTACCATTTCTGGGAATAACAGTCGAATCTTTGGAGCAATTGGCAGGTGTTCGATAAATGTAAGAGTGCAGACACTCTGGAATGTGGTAGTAGGAAATGTGGCGATAGGGTGTACATTACCAATTGTCAATGGAGAGCTCATAGACTGTATAAATGGAACAAATTTCCTAATGGAGAAACACTAAAGTTGACTTTGTTTTGGGAAAGTGGTAGTAGATGTAAAATTTACCAATTAATGTAACATTCAATATTTTCTAGTTCAGCACTAGATTTAAACATTAGTATTTTTTAAAATGTGTGTTGTGAGTAAAAGTCAAACACAATTAAGAAATTTGCATTTCAAAACTATTTTTAGAGTGGTCATAGGACATACAATTTACCGAATGTGTCCTGATATTACTAAGAGACTGCTAAACGATATTTTTGGATACTGGCTCTATGTACACATCAATACCTCTTTAAAAGAATGTTGTTAATATAAGTCAACAACACACAAGGAATTTTGCTTTTTTTAAATTATTTTCGGCTGGGTCTAAAGATCCCATCCCCCATGGTATGCATGTTAGGGAAAATGTGTTGGAGCTGTTAAGGTTCACCAACAGAACTCTAAGAAACAAATATGTACGTTGTTATGCCAACATATATTCACTATCTGAATTATCACTTGCTACTGCTCGGACAATAATGTACCATATTCTGTATGAAGAAAACATAATGTACACTTAAACCGACCTTTAAACGAATTAAAGACCAAATACCATATATTTTATGGGATACACTTGGTGTATGGCCAAATTTGATGTTCAGATATATTTTCATTAATGTAAGTCGCATGGAACTTAAGGTCGAAAGCTTCTTTTCAGGTTTTACCTTGGTTTTCCTCAAGGCTTGAGTGAATGGGAAAGCGCATAAGATAACTGAATCCAAGGTTGCACTAGGTGCCAGAATTGTTTAAAGACCGCTAAATACAAGAATAATTCGACGTTGAGAAAGTAGTAGTAATAGTATTAGTAGCATGTTACGAAATGTCAATCTGTATCATGGCAAGCAGTTTAACTATTTACCTTTGAGCTGGGCATTCTCTAGAAGACCATAATGTAGCTATAAGAAATAATAAATCAAGAGAAACCTACTACTCTGAGTTTTATGAAAGAAAGGCAACAGTAGCCGAATATCTACATCTACATGACTACTCTGCAATTCACATTTAAGTGCTTGGCAGAGGGTTCATCGAACCACAATCATACTATCTCTCTACTATTCCACTCCCGAACAGCGAGCGGGAAAAACGAACACCTAAACCTTTCTGTTCGAGCTCTGATTTCTCTTATTTTATTTTGATGATCATTCCTACCTATGTAGGGCTCAACAAAATATTTTCGCATTCGGAAGAGAAAGTTGGTGACTGAAATTTCGTAAAAAGGTCTCGCCGCGACGAAAAACGTCTATGCTGTAATGACTTCCATCCCAACTCGTGTATCATATCTGCCACACTCTCTCCCCTATAACGCGATAATACAAAACGATCTGCCCTTTTTTGCACCCTTTCGATGTCCTCCGTCAATCCCACCTGGTAAGGATCCCACACCGCGCAGCAATATTCTAACAGAGGACGAACGAGTGTAGTGTAAGCTGTCTCTTTAGTGGACTTGTTGCGTCTTCTAAGTGTCCTGCCAATGAAACGCAACCTTTGGGTCGCCTTCCCGACAATATTATCTATGTGGTCCTTCCAACTGAAGTTGTTCGTAATTTTAACACCCAGGTACTTAGTTGAATTGACAGCCTTGAGAATTGTACTATCTATCGAGTAATCGAATTCCAACGGATTTCTTTTGGAACTCATGTGGATCATCTCACACTTTTCGTTATTTAGCGTCAACTGCCACCTGACACACCGTACAGCAATCTTTTCTAAATCGCTTTGGAGCTGATACTGGTCTTCGGATGACCTTACTAGACGGTAAATTACAGCATCATCTGCGAACAGTCTAAGAGAACTGCTCAGATTGTCACCCAGGTCATTTATATAGATCAGGAACAGTAGAGGTCCCAGGACGCTTCCCTGGGGAACACCTGATATCACTTCAGTTTTACTCGATGATTTGCCGTCTATTACTACGAACTGCGACCTTCCTGACAGGAAATCACGAATCCAGTCTCACAACTGAGACGATACCCCATAGCTCCGCAGCTTGATTAGAAGTCACTTGTGAGGAACGGTGTCAAAAGCTTTCCGGAAATCTAGAAATACGGAATCAACTTGAGATCCCCTGTCGATAGCGGCCATTACTTCGTGCGAATAAAGAGCTAGCTGCGTTGCACAAGAGCGATGTTTTCTGAAGCCATGCTGATTACGTGTCAATAGATCGTTCCCTTCGAGGTGATTCATAATGTTTGAATACAGTATATGCTCCAAAACCCTACTGCAAACCGACGTCAATGATATAGGTCTGTAGTTAAATGGATTACTCCTACTACCCTTCTTGAACACTGGTGTGACCTGCGCAATTTTCCAATCTGTAGGTACAGATCTATCGGTGAGCGAGCGGTTGTATATGAGTGCTAAGTAGGGAGCTATAGTATCAGCGTAATCTGAAAGGAACCTAATCGGTATACAATCTGGACCTGAAGACTTGCCCGTATCAAGCGATTTGAGTTGCTTCGCAACCCCTAAGGTATCTACTTCTAAGAAACTCCTGCTAGCAGATGTTCGTGTTTCAAATTCTGGAATATTCCATTCGTCTTCCCTGGTGAAAGAATTTCGGAAAATTGCTTTCAATAACTCTTCGGATTTTCTACCAAATTTCGAGACAATGTTTCGTTGTGGAACCTATTGAAGGCATATCGCATCGAAGTACGTGCCAAATTTCGCGCGTCTGTAAATTTTAGCCCATCTTCGGGATTTCGCGTTCTTCTGAACTTCGCATGCTTTTTCCGTTGCCTCTGCAACGGCGTTCGGACCTTTTTTGTGTACCACGGGGGATCCGTTCCATCTCTTACCAATTTATGAGGTATGAATATCTCAATTGCTGTTGCTACTATATCTTTGAATTTGAGCCACATCTCGTCTACATTCGCATAGTCAGTTCGGAAGGAATGGAAATTGTCTTTTAGGAAGGCTTCTAGTGGCACTTTATCCGCTTTTTTAAATAAAATTATTTTGCGTTTGTTTCTGATGGATTTGGAAGAAATGGTATTGAGCCTAGCTACAATGACCTTGTGATCACTAATCCCTGTATCAGTCATGATGCTCTCTATCAGCTCTGGATTGTTTGTGGCCAAGAGGTCAAGTGTGTTTTCGCAACCATTTACAATTCGCGTGGGTTCGTGGACTAACTGCTCTAAATAATTTTCGGAGAATGCATTTAGGACAATCTCGGAAGACGTTTTGTGCCTACCACCGGTTTTGAACAAGTATTTTTGCCAACATACCGAGGGTAGGTTGAAGTCCCCACCAACTATAACCGTATGAGTGGGGTATTTATTTGTTACGAGACTCAAACTTTCTCTGAACTGTTCCGCAACTGTATCATCGGAGACTGGGGGTCGGTAGAAGGAGCCAATTATTAACTTAATTCGGCTATTAAGTATAACCTCCACCCACACCAATTCGCACAGAGTATCTACTTCGACTTCACTACAAGATAAACCACTACTGACAGACACCAACACTCCACCACCAATTCTGCCTAATCTATCTTTCCTGAACACCGTCTGAGACTTCGTAAAAATTTCTGCAGAACTTATTTCAGGCTTTAGCCAGCTTTCTGTACCTATAACGATATCAGCTTCTGTGCTTTCTATTAGCGCTTGAAGCTCAGGGACTTTTCCAGCGCAACTACAGCAATTTACAACTATAATTCCGACTGTTCCTTGATCCAAGCACGTCCTGTAATTGCCAAGCACCCTTTGACATTGCAGCCCATCCCGCACTTTCCCGAGGCCTTCTAACCTAAAAAACCGCCCAGTCCACGCCACACAGTCTCCGCTACCCGTGTAGCCGCCAGCTGAGTGTAGTGAACTCCTGACCTACTTAATGTGAAAGTCTTAACCAAGCAACATCATATAAATGTGTATTGCTGAAATACTGACTTGTCACAAAAATGAGGAATGAACACTTCCTGGCAGATTAAAACTGTGTGCCGGACCGAGACTCGAACTAGGGAGCTTTGCCTTTCGAGGGCAAGTGCTCTACCACTGAGCTACCCAAGCACGCCTTACGCCCCGCCCTCACAACACCAATTCCGCGAGTACCTCGTCTCCTACCTACCAAGCTTCACAGAAGCTCTCCTGCAAACCATGCAGGACTAGCACTCCTTAGAGAAAGGATATTGCGGAGATATGGCTTAGCCACAGCCTGGGGGATGTTTCCAGAATGAGATTTTCACTCTACAGCGGAATTAAAGCTGTGAGGACGGAGCGTGAGTCTTGCTTGGGTAGCTCAGTCGGTAGAGCACGTGCCCGCGAAAGGCAAAGGTCCCGAGTTCGAGTCTCGGTCCGGCACACAGTTTTAATCTCCAAGGAAGTTTCATATCAGCGCACACTCCGCTGTAGAGTGACAATTTCATTCTGGAAACATCCCCCAGGCTGTGGATAAGCCATGTCTCCGCAATATCCTTTCTTGCAGGAGTGCTAGTTCTGCAAGGTTCGCAGGAGAGCTTCTGTGAAGTTTGGAATGTAGGAGACGAGGTACTGGCGGGATTGAAGCTGTGAGGACGGGGCGTGAGTCGTGCTTGGGTAGCTCAGTCGGTAGAGAACTTAGTGGCGAAAGGCAAAGGTCCCGAGTTCGAGTCTCTGTCCGGCACACAGTTTTAATCTGCCAGGAAGTTTCATATCAACGCACACTAAGCTGAAGAGTGAAAATTTCATTCGAGGAATGAACAGTTTATCAATTTTTTGACAATATTGCATCTTAGAGGAAAGGACACTACACCTGTCAATCCTGCGCCACTCTGAGAATGAACCTTCATACAAGCTGATTCCTTATGAAAGAAAAGACTTCAACATACAAAAATAATTTCCTTCCGCCCACACAAGTGTGAAAATTGAGTGGTATCAGTAATATTTAATACTTAAATATTGCTGGGCCGATAGAGGGCCTTGCAATATCTCACCATTGTGTAGATCATAGAAACTTTTGGGTTAGAGGCTGTAGTAAAGAGCGCACTGTGCATATTTTTATCTCTGTTCTACCATGATTCAGTTGTTCCAAAACTTTTTAACGAAAATGAAAGCGATATTGCAACACAATTATTCAAGTTTGACATAGTAGCATCCGTGGTTTGAGAATAACGATCATCCATTTTGTCGAAATTAATTGCATTTGTGTGACTCATGTGGCATTCTAATTATTTCTAATAAGGTATTTGACTGTTTTCTGGAATTCGTTTTAAATGATAAATTATGTCATTTTATACTTCTAATATGCTTTTTTCATCTTGAATTTCAGTTTTCTTTTATATAAACGGAAACGAAATTGAAATAATCTGAACGCCCGCTAAAACGCTCCTTTCTCGTCATGTGGTCCTGCGGCGTCACTGGCTAGCTAACTGTTCCTTCCGTCATAATGCTAATTCACAGTGATGTCTGGTTTTGAAATTTACGTATAGGGAAATGGGTTCCAAATGCTGTGCAGTACCATACTGCACAAATACATCCACAAACACTCCTGAAAAGTTAGTTTTGAGTGTTCCAGAGAACGAGAAGATGCGCAAAATGTGGTTGCACTCTTCCGGAAAATTGTCACCACGTCGACACCCAAGTTTACTAACTTAATTAAAAATGTCCTGCATCGTGAAGTTATCATTAACTTCAGCTCCGAGATGTGCTCTCCCACTGTTACAACGTAGGATAGCGTCATTTAACGAAATTAAACCCCTAGCAAAAATTGTCGTGTTACCTAACAGTGAAGTTAAAATTAACTTATGCCCAGGATATGCTCTCCCACTGTTGCAACGAAGGGTAGGGTCACTCAGCGAAATTAAACTCCTGGTGGAAATTGTCGTTTTACCTAACGACACCGAAATTATTCGGTAGTTCAGCTGTTAGAGCGGTAAACCGTCGAATTTTATAACACTACGTCTATAGATCGCTTACTCGAATGCAACCCGAAATAAAATTTTATTTATTTGTAAAACGACTCGACAGTACTTTCATATGGAAACCAAACCACAATTACAAAACCTCGCCACACCGATCAGAAACAGATATTACAGTCTTTTCCTTGCTGTTTACATACGCTTACATTTGGAATCGCTGTACACACATACTACGTTCAAAAGGGTATTTTCTGGTTAACATTTAGAAACAATGTTCTTATGTTCGTATGGAAGCTAGAATCGTTATTGTTTAAACTTACGCAATTTCATCATCTTACATAAAGATGAAGTAAGTTTGCTTCAGACGTCGTATAGTGAGCGTATGAAGGCATATTTATTACACGAAATGTTTTCAAAAAGGTGAATAGTTTCTTCATAAAGTAAATGCATTTATCTTCTGTTGTCCTTTTCTCAGACTAAGACTAATGTGTAGCTAAGTATAAGACATCTGGCAATGTAAATAACTGCTACAATCAGTTCTTACTAACGGTATTTTCGTATTACGTGTAAAACATTTAAAAATGTGTGACCCTCCCAGGGCTCGATTATGTGACCTATCCCACTGCTGTCGAACCGGTTATGCGTAGTGCCACGAAACGCCAGACGCACAAACAACTTGTCTGAGTACCTTCCACATAGGGAATCAGCACTAAATTTTGCCAAGAATAATTTTGTTGTGCTTTGTGTCGTAGCTCATGATTGATAGTCGCCACTCTAGTTGTAATATATGGACCCATTTGCTAGAATTCTCCAATTCCTTAGTTTTGAGCAACTTTAATGATATTGCAGGGAGCAGGTAAAAGAATGTCCGTCGTTTCACACATCGCCGCTCTAAGTGGGTGGAGCATAAACACATCAACTTTGGCAAGGTTTCTACTAGGAGCGAGGTATAACTGCGTTTTCCATTCTAAATAGCTAAGCTGTTTGCAAATAAAAGGGAGAAAGAACATCGTAACTTCAGCTAACATCCCTATAACGCAAGTATAGGCAGCTCCTAGCCTGTGACGTCACCAGAGCATGAGTCAGTAACAGAGCGTTTTCAATCACGTGAATAGATTTGTTATTTAATGATTTTTAAGCTTTATATGAAAATAACAGTTTTGTGTGAGAATGTTGACCCTAAATGCTATTTAAATGTTATAATCAAACTGAATAACAACAATCTGAACCGTATTTTTTACATAGGACAATAGGCCTATTGTGGAGACTAAGTTAAAAAATAGCAAATAAATGAGTCTGTTTCATATTAAGTACTGACTTTTCTCAATTATTTCAGTAAGATAACTATCCCTTTTGGCAAATTATGATAACTTGCGTGTCATGGAATTAGTTGGCTGCTTATATGCATTCAGGTTAGGATTTGCATCTTCGGCCTCTGTTGTAATTTTTTTCCAATATTAATACAAAATAAATAAATTATTGCTGAACACTAGCTGCTCAACAGTATTGTAAACAGCATTGAACATCAAGTCCATCCAGCAACAGTGTACAGTAACATCTGATGTCACATTATTTAGAGTGATACGCATTTCAGATTTCGTTATTTACGAATGTCTTGCTTATATCTATACTATTTTTTAAAAAAGTATCTCTCTACTTGTGTATCTTCCACTTGACACTCATCGAGCAGAAATGAAACTTGCGCAGAAGATAAGAAGGTTACAGTAAATCCACTAGAGAGAAAACAACAGACGAAATTATTAACAATGTTTTTAAAATAATTATTAAGTTATTCTTTGAAAATAGAGTCTCTCTTAATTTTGGCTAGCACATCATATTCAGTTAAGCCCATCCAATGGTGATATCAACTGATGTATCACGGGAAGAGAGGTAGTTCGTCAGATGCATTTTCTCTGGTCTTTCGGCAGATACTTGCAATTTCGTTTATGCAACCTGTAGCTTGAGCCAGCCTAAATAACTACTGCCCAGAGACGGTGGAAAGTGTCTGTTTCCTGTCGTAGACAAAATTATTTTTTTAAGTGCCTTTTCGACAGAGCGTTCCAGAAATAGTGTAATGCGAGATACGTTTTACCGACATGTGTTAACACGAACAGTAAAACGCGAAGAATGGGCAGTACTCCAACAGTGGCAACACCGCCACGGTCCGTACGGGTTTCCGTCTCCATTCAGAAGCGTTGCTAAGTGGCTATTAGAATACTGGTTACTCTTTGTGTTTTGCATATCGATAAAACGAATAACGCACTTGAGTAATATGGGACCGCTTTACTGAATGGACAATTAAAATTTCAATTTAAAAATCGTTTCGTTTATAATGGAAAACAAACCGACGCTTTCCGTCGATGTTGGGCGTCGCATTAGAGACGTGGGTGGAATTCTTTGAGTTGTGTCCAG
Source organism: Schistocerca gregaria (assembly GCF_023897955.1). Lineage (NCBI taxonomy): Eukaryota > Metazoa > Arthropoda > Insecta > Orthoptera > Acrididae > Schistocerca > Schistocerca gregaria. The sequence goes on along the minus strand of NC_064922.1, from coordinate 695,752,475 downwards.
CTATGTGTTGCAGAAACGAGAGTGCAGATACCTGCCGAAACACCAGAGAAAGTGTGCTTGACGATCCGTGGGGGAGACATCCATGAAATTTATTGTAAGTAATCCTTTATAATTTGAGAAGTATAATGATGTTCATACCTATAATACTAGAAGAAAGAATGACATCTATTCCTCGTTATTAATGCTGCCATTAATAAAGGGTTTCAGCACTCATCAACATAAAGTTTTGATCACTTTCCAAAAACGTAAAATATTTGGAACGTATTAAAGCAAATTAAAATCAAACCTACATCATTTCTTCTGAACAGTCTCTGATTTTCCATAGATAGCGTTTTATTTCATAAACAGCTAGTATGAAAAGAAACTTACATTTAAGTGTAGCGTAATGAATAGAATTGATAAATCCACTAATGCTAAATTCAGGGCAAAGTCTCATTCTGGGAACTTGTAAGTGGCCAGCAAGTACAAGTCCACTGAAACCAGTCATACATACATATACCGTGAATTTTGACGAAAAGTTATGGAATATGTAACCAACTTACTAACTAGCTCCCACACACCTGGCAAAACGTTCCTGCCTTATGAAGAGATTCTCCAATGAAGACAATGTATAGACAGCAGGATCCGTAGGAGCTAGACAAGATGGCTAGCACAACGAAATTCCTACAAAAGAAGTAGTACGTCGTAAGTCACTAGTCTTTCGACGGCAAGTGTAATGCTGTAATATGAATGCTACTCCGTGTGGTTCTTGCTGACAGATATTTTATTTGAGAAGTTCGATCGTAATATTACAGCAGATGAAAAATCACATGAAAAACTGACGCCATAAAAATAAAGAAAAATAGGCCAGGATTAGTTGAAGCTTGGTGCGATTACAAAATCTACAGGAAGGGTCGTAATATTGGGATGCAGAATTACGGAATTACGTCACTTGTGGAACTGTGGAACATATACTGCGAGAGCGTATTTAATATACTGGAAGATTAAACAACCTGTATGCAGGAATCAAGTACCGATCGGGTGAAACAGACCTCGTTCTGTTGGTTCATGAGAGACAGTAGATAGCCGGGCTCAAGTTCCCGTTGTGCTTCTTAACCTCCACAAAGCCTTTTATACAATTTACAACGTCACGTAGTACATAAAATATCTGCGCAAGGGATATGTGGACAGATAGGCGATTGGATTGAAGTCTTAAGGCAGAGTGAACTCATTACGTCGTTCTTAACGGGGAGACTTGTCATTGTTGAAAGCACCGTCTGGCGTACCTCAAGGTAATGTCATAGGGCCTCTGATTTTCAACACCTGACGTGTAGTATATCTACAGCAGAATGAAGTTCTACGCAGGCGAAGCAGTTGCGTGCACGGATGAAACTTATTACAAAATCAAAAAAGACTTATAAATAATCAGTAGCCGTTGCAAAGATGGGCATCTGGCTCTAAACATAAACGAATTTAATATAATGAGAGTAAACAGACGAAAACAGCCGGTATCATTTGACTTCGCTATCATTGATCAATCATAGTAATCGGTCACAGTCCTCAGGTGCCTAAGATCGGTTGCATAAATCTCGTCATGGGGAAAGTAAATGCTAGTCCCCGATACTCAGATACATTATAAAGGAGCATTCTTATAAAAATGTAACTGACGCATGAACGTGGTCACATGCAAGGCTCTCGGCCGATCAGTTCTTGAATGTTGTTCGTCAGATTACAACCCATATCAAGTTGTTTTTGTTGTGTTCAGCAGTTCTGATGCATCTTAGAAATGTCATGTCGTATCATAACACATGAAGCTGCTGTATAATTTGGTTTTAATTATAGCACTGACTTCAGTCAGAGGTAATTTCACAGCATAAATTGTTGTTAACAGCAGGGGATTTTGTACGCAGGGACGGATACCTGATTAGAAATGGAGGAAGAGAGGTCCTATGAACAGTGTACGGAAATGCACCGTTGCCACAGTAGATAGTGCTGACGAATGAAAGTTCCTCTGACGACTTGCTGTGTGTTCCTTGGGTCTTACAGGCTGTGCTATTAGCGCAGAGAACTAGAAGTAACAGAATGGTTCGGTATTCATGTCGGGAACAAGCAGAGTTGGTGTTCGTTTGAGGCCAACGAGATGGAAACGGTCGAAAGGCAGCACGGGTAAGCCAAAATAAGTACCATCGTAGACACCAACCACATCACACAACATTTCTAGCACTCAGTGGGCGTTTGTATGATCATGGATATTTCCAGACACACGAACGTGCAGGGAGGCGGCAGACTGGGCGTACATCGGATTTGGAGGACCTGGTTCTACAGGACACTGAAAGGAATCCTAGTACTGTAAGTAGGCTGTTTAGGTTTTTTATATTGGTAACGACGCGTAGCGCTCTGTGTGAAAATCACTGGCTGTGCCGTGTGCAGTCTGTGGCTGGTTTGCATTGTTGTCTGTCATTGTAGTGTTGGGCAGCGGCAGCTGGATGCTAACAGCGCGTAGCGTTGCGCAGTAGGAGGTGAGCCGCCTGCTGTGGTGGACGTGGGGAGAAACATGGCGGAGTTTTGAAATTTGTAAAACGGGATGTCATGAACTGATATATATATTATGACTATTAAGGTAAATACATTGTTTGTTCTCTATTAAAATCTTTCATTTGCTAACTGTGCCTATCAGTAGTTAGTGCCTTCCGTAGTTTGAATCTTTTATTTAGCTGGCAGTAGTGGTGCTCGCTGTATTGCAGTAGTTCGAGTAACCAAGATTTTTGTGAGGTAAGTGATTTGTGAAACGTATAGGTTAATGTTAGACAGGGCCATTCTTTGTAGGGATTTTTGAAAGTCAGATTGCGTTGCGCTAAAAATATTGTGTGTCAGTTTAAGAACAGTCATGTAGAATTGTTCAAAGGGGACGTTTCAGTACAACACACAGGCAATTGGCCTGCCAACATGGTGTAAGCCAAAGTACGATTATGTGTATCTTGCATTACAAGCGCAACGTGTGAATGCTTGCATTACATCGATGGAGACCACTTTGAACATCTGTTGCGACGAAGATGCGATACAATTTTGTACCACGTTCCGGGACGATATGTTCATTTTCACTAATTAACTGGTACTTTACATGGCTAAATATGATTTTCTCCCATTGCCGATACAGACATGTAGTCCCTAAACAAAATCAAGTTCGTCGATACGGGAACACTCAGTGACAGACAGAAGAACGAGAAAGTCCAGGAACTAAGCAGGATCAATACCCAGTAAGTAGAACGGAATGAATGATAGCTCATGCAACCGACTGTTGGGCTGAGTCCCTGCCTGGCCGTGTAGTTGCGAGTGGCCCGGCCCATGTGACGTGTCGTGCACACCCCTGGTGGTGATCTTAAGCTGCGAGCTGCAGCACCTCTGTGCTGCAAATCGATATCGGCTACTGGTGAGGACATTAAACAGACTTGCAATGAATATTCGGCTGTTGTTAGGTGTACGGATTATTCGGTTACTTTTATCCTATTCGGCCGACTACCGAATATCTATGCACTACTCGACCGAATACCGAACACTTATGTAAGGTATTTTGTTGTCAGATACTAGGTAAAATCAAAATAATGATTATTTTATAATAATAATGTATTTCACTTGTAATTATTGAAGTAGTCATAGGTACTTAGTCAATTTCCATATTATAAAAATTAACTTAAAACTCGGCCTCAAATAAAATAAATGTATGTATTCGGCGGACACATTTTGTTAAATAATAAATGTCTGTATTCTAGTAGTTAAAATTTAGAAATTGAAGGTTATGGTCCAGAAAGACTTATTTTTCTATTTTTTTCTTTTTTTTTTAGGCAGCAGTTTACTCGTTTTCTTGTCGTGACCTTCTCAGCTTCAGAGGAAAGACGCTCTGGAGAACACTGCTTTCTGCCGCCGAAAAATATTTTGGTGCAAGGTTTACAAACAAGGAAATTTACCTTTTCTTGGTGGCCGCCATGTGTGTAGTCTCATTATGTGATATATTCTTAATGTTTACATGAAGGTCTCTTTCAGTTGCAACTGATTTTGTTTTCTTTCTATGTCCCAGTATGAGCTTTGCTTTTTTTTTTTTTTTCCTAGAATCTCTTCGAAGCAATCCATAGACATTCGGCTTATACTCTGCTCTTCGGTTCTCATCGTCTTGGCCCGAATTGGGGACGGATTCGCACTATCGTCTCTTCTTGTTTCACAGTTCATCTTTAGGCTGTGACTCAAAATATTCTGCCTTGCTTTTTCTCTTTGCGGTTGACTGGTGAAAATGCTGATTTTAAAGCTTGCATCTAAAGTGGTATCCACGAAATAATTTTTACTTATCGTGATGTCTTCGAATCGATCCTGCAAAACTTGTTGTGTGACAATACTCACCTGGCGTAATTTGGGTCTTAGATCTGATATGCTCGTTTCATCGCAATATCGCATTAATATAACAACTCACGGAGTAATTTCGAAAATTCAAGTTCAAATGGTTCAAATGGCTCTGAGCACTATGGGACTTAAACTTCTGAAGTCATCAGTCCCAAAGAACGTAGAACTACTTAAACCGAACAACCGAAGGACATTACACACATGCATGCCCGAGGCAGGATTGGATCCTGCGACCATAGCGGTCGCGCGGTTCCAGATTGTAGCTCCTACAACCGCTCAGCCACCCCGGCTGACAGAAATTCAACTGTATACAGAATTTTCAATTTTTGTTACCTCCTCCAATGGCAGGAATAATTTCAAAAGTTGCTCTAAAGGCTCCCATTGTGTATTACTCAGACTGACAATATCACAGTCCGTAAGACAGAGTGAAATGGGCCGTTTTTATTTCATTAACCTTGGAGCTTATAATACGAGGAATTCCACCGCTCATTGGCATTTTGCACCAAGTCATACTTTTGATGGAGGTCGAAACCTTTTTAGATAGGATAGAGGATTTCCTGTGCAGTGTAGAATAATTAAATTGAATAACGATCCTTCTACCTCTTGCTATCATTTGAGTCACATTTGACTGTGTCCTCAGACAATCGTTAACAGTTGATTGAAGAGTATGAATGAAAAAACACACAAACCAACCCTGCATTACTAACAGCTTTTACTATGTTTCGTCCATTATCATGAATAAAGACATGAATTTTTGCCAGCTAGATGTCCCATAAATTTGCAATTACCTGTAAACTAATCACTGCCTTTCCTGCTGTGTCGTATACCTCTGAATGCAAGATGCTGAATACTACGCGTTTGACACTGAATTCACGATCACTGAAATGCCCAGTAATACTTAAAGAATCTGTTTCGCCTATGCAAGCAGATTCACCTGCCGCGTGTCACGGAAATAGAATCAGTGTCTGAAAGTAATCTTTTAATTGCCTTAGTCACCTTATGATATATTTCTGGAATTATTTTGCCTGAAAAATGAGGCAGCTTGTTATTTTATACGGTGGCAAAGTACTATTAATCAGTCGTCTAAAACTAGCCATTTCTATTATATTTACCGCCTCATTGTCAAGTGATGTAATTTCGGCAATTAAGAGATGGTATTTTTTAGCCTCGGTACCATTAATATCTCATGGTTGACGTATTTCATCACATTCTTCAAGACAGAGTCGAATGTTTACTTATACTTGTACAGTGGTCAGTAATTTCTTGCCCCTTAGGAAATGCAGGCCAACGGCCTTGCCGCAGTTCCAACACCGGTTGCCGTCAGATCACCGAAGTTAAGCGCTGTCGGGCTGGGTTAGCACGTGGATGAGTGATCATCTGGTCTACCGAGCGCTGCTCGCAAGCGGTGTGCACTCAGCCCTTGTGAGGCAAATTGAGAAGCTACTTGACTGAGAAATAGCGGCTCCGCTCTCGTAAACTGACATACGGCCGGAAGAGCTGTGTGCTGACCACGTGCCCCTCCATATCCGCATCCAGTGCCGCCTGTGGGCTGAGGATGACACGCCGGCCGGTCGGTACCGTCGGGCCTTCAAAGGCCTGTTCAGACGGAGTTTAGGAAGCCAAGGCTGCATCTTTCGATGTTAGTCGCTGTGTTTATTTTTCAAATGGTTTGTCACTCATAATGTAGTCGCCCTCTGTCCTACGCCACTACGAGAAATTTGTATTTCGCACAATTTACACACATAATTTTTCGGATTATTTTCATCGTCTTCAGAGTATGTCGATATAGGCGACATTTTTTAAGAAGTCAAAATCGATTGTTACACAACGTAGAGGGTACGATAAACTGTACTTACGTATCGACAATGTGTATCAAAGTAAACTTGTAAACAAAACACACAGCGCGCAGGACGGTATGGCATGGGAGGTAGGTAAGTATATTTGAACAAACGAATATTCGCTATTCCACCGTGGCCGAATATACTATTCGTTGAAAGTCTGATATTAAATGTCTCCACCTGAAATCAGCGCTCAGGGGAAGAAGTGTCCCAGTGTATGCGGGTGCTGGAGAAGGGGGTTGGACGAGCAGCCAACACAGGCGATCTAGTCGAGAGCTGCGGGGGTGGTGGAGGCGGTAACAAGCAGGAGGAAACACACTGCTCTCGGGCATGGGAAGCCTGAGGCTTCACACTGTAATCACCTCACCGAACCTCCAGTGAGGGAGATGTGGGGGCAGAGGTCATACCAGAGTGTAGGTTTGCAAATGATAATGGGACACAGGGCGACGCGAGAGGCATGGCTGATAGTGACCCTGGTGTCCGGACTGTACACAGACCGGGCAGATTGCACGGGACACACAGAGCCTAACAGGATGTGACGTCAGTGACCTTGCAGCATTTTGGCCCGAATGACCCACTGGCAGCTGTGGAATCTGTGCAGGGCTTCATCGGTAGATGACGTCTCCAAGGTATTCCTCTTAAGTGCTTCAACACATGGAATATCTAATCAACTTCCACATTGGAGGCATGGTGAAAGGGAGTTTTACTCAGCTGTTCAGTATTGTTACAAAGACAGAAGGCCTACAACAGCGTCAACATATACTGGGGCCAGGTGTATGCTGCCCCCTCGATGGGGATCTCACCAGGTCATGGTTGATAATAGGTGCGGTAGTGGACAGAATCTGGTCCATGTAAGTGAAATTCCAAAAGTAATCTTCCACCAGCCGCCACATAACTCCCTGGAACAGCCCGGTAAAATAAAAGTGGATCCTCTCCCAAGGGTGGTCGTGGTGGTGCCATAGCATGAAATATTGCACAGGAGCTGCTTGATGGAGGAAGTAGACACGATAGGAACAGAGCACACATTCAGTACTGGCATCGATACAACATCAGTAGACATGCTACTCAGACCACACTTTCATGTGAATATTACCACAGTATTCAAGGCCTTCTGCCAGTAGCGTAACGCGAGATAAGTGCGCCAGGCAGGATGGGTCTAGCTGGCAACCTATTCAGCACCGCAGACAAACCTCTCCACAGCACTGGTCAAATGAAACTGTGACTACTTTGTGCTTAGCAGTCAGGAATTCGTCCAATATTCAAAGCATTGCGCCAGTAGCGCAATGTAAAGTAAGGGTTGGAAACATGGCCTGGCCACCTGTTCTGTACCACAGATAAATTCCTCCTACGGACCAGTTCGTGGGACGAAAACGTGTCTATACAGCGCTTGGTCAGCAGGAATTCGTCCACAGTTTGAGGCAAAACAAAGTGTTTCATGGCGATCGATTTCAACATCGTGATCAAGAGGGAGGCGGGATGGAGCCTCAGGATTGGATTGTTGGACAGAGGGGCGAAAGTGGATTTCATTTTGGTACCCGCTTGAAAACAGTGCCCAGCGCTGCTGTCTTTTCTGGGAGCTTAGAACGATACCTCAAGAACCAAATTTAGGGTTTGTGGATAGTCAACAGTTGTAATCTGCTGCCAGACAAATGCACATGGAATCTGAGGAACCCATAAATGATTCCTACAGCATCCTTCTCAAAATTGTGAGTAGGTGAGTTGCGTTAAAGTCAGCGTTTTGGTGGCGAAGAATATTGGCCGTTCATAACCGTCTAACAAACTGTGGGACAAGGTTACCGCAAGTCTGCAAGTCTGCACTAGGACGTGTCTGTCACGAGTGTGAAAGGCAGGTCCATTGTGTGTGGCAACAGATGTGGCACCACCTTGAGACCGCCCTTCAGGTGCTGAAAAGCCTGTTGATTGGTGGCCGACCACACATATTTGCTGCCTTTCTTGCAAACCTGATTTACGGAGTGTACTATTTGTGTCACTTGGCAAATAAATTTGGCATAGTATGATTTTACCCAAGAATGAAGGCAAATGTTTAAGGTCAGTAAGTGTCAGAATATTATTTCGTCAATGTGTTTGTGTGTGCGTGTGGCATCCTTCTGTCTAAGATGTGTCACAGGTATTTGAACTGGAGGCGAGGAAACGGTATCTTATTGCGTAAGCCATTTTCCTGGAGATGCTGAGAATGTATTGGAGGTTTTCTGAGGTGTTCTGCATGCATCGGCCCTGAAACTCAATTGCGACAAGGAGGATGACCTTAGTGTTTAACGTCCCGTCGACAACGGGGTCATTAGAGACGGAGCGCAAGCTCAGGTGAGGGAAGGATGGGGAAGGAAATCGGCCGTGCCCTTTCAAAGGAACCATCCCGGCCTTTGCCTGAAGCGATTTAGGGAAATCACGGAAAACCTAAATCAGGATGGCCGGAGACGGGATTGAACAGTCGTCCTCTCGAATGCGAGTACAATGTGCTAACCACTGCGCCACCTCGCTCGGTCAATTGTTCGAAATACTTCTGTAAACGGGCTGCTGCACTAGTAAATCTATTGTATCTGTATAAGCCGAATGGTGTATTTCAAGTTATCAGCTGACAAACTGCATCATTGAGCGGCAACTGTGGGTAGGCTTACTTTGGAGCTATTTTTAAAATAATGACCCCCGAGCAGTTCAGTAAACAGATCCTATGTGCAAGGAACAGATTAGAGATCAGTGTTGCGCGGAACATTGTTCAGCACTGTGGGATTCTTACCATGTAGGGCTGACAGAAGACAAGGAGAAAATCCAACGAATAGTGGCGCGTTTCGTCAGGGTGTTGTTTATTAGGCGCGAGAGCGTTACCGAGATGTTCAACAAACTCCATTGGCAGATGTTACAGGAGAGGCGCTGGGCATCTCGGGGAGCTTTACTATTGACATTTCTAGAACAGTCGAACAACATATTACTTCGGCCCACATACATCTCGCCCAATGACCACGACGAGAACATTCGAGAAGTTAGAGACAATACAGAAGCTTACAGATAATCAATCTTTCCATGCGCGATTCGCGAATAGAACAGGGCAGGGCGGATCAGTTAGTAGCACCAGAGGAGCCCTCCACCACACACCTTGCGAAGTATGGTGTAGCTGTAGCTGTAAAGACAGAGTGAAAATTTCCGTCGGCCGACCAGGATTAGATCCCGCAACTTCTCGTTTTCCACGCGTGTCTTGCACCACAAGATCACCCGAGCATACTATCGAGGCATACATCTGCGGAGACGAAGCATTAATTGTTGGGGAAATATTGTGTCCTATGACAGGAAGATAAGAGGCATAAAATGGCATTGTACGAATACAAAGATAAAAAAGAGGTTGTAGGGGAGAGTTGGTGCGATTGTATCGGCTCCTCATTTCTGGCCGGCCGGGGTGGCCGAACGGTTGGTTCTAGGTGCCACAGTCTGGAACCGCGCGACCGCTACGGTCGCAGGTTCGAAACCTGCCTCGGGCATGGATATGTGTGATGTCCTTAGGTTAGTTAGGTTTAAGTAGTTCTAAGTTCTACGGGACTGATGACCTCAGAAGTTAAGTCCCATAGTGCTCAGTGCCATTTCAACGTAATTTCTGCCACGACGATAAATTCGTACTTTCTGTATTATCTGACATTTAGAAAGGTCAGAGTAAACTATGTGCTTCATGGAGCCATGTTGACAGCTACGAGCCTTTTGTGTTGAGGAATAGATCGTCTGAAGGTAGAGTTGATTTTGTCAAACTTTTTGTTTACCTGGCGAACAGAATTATTGTTATAAGCTTAGTGGTAACATAATGTTTCATTCATTAGTGAATGTGCGTTAAACATCGTAACTCTCCAGACACCAGCGAATCTGCATTCGCTATGATTCGTATGGAGGAATTTGACAAAGAGAAACTGGCGACCTTGCCTATAATACATTTCTATAAGTTTCTGATATTATACCGGTACATATTTAAAAAACTTTCACGTATAGCGAATTTTACAAAACACATTTACCGTTAACAGTACAACATAATGTTTTGAAAGGATGTGGTTCATTTTCTAATGTGTTCTTTATGCCAAGTTATTAATAAAATAATTATATTATTAATTATTTTATATTATAGTATAAAACAAAGAGCCCTCATCGACAGTGAAGCACAGCATTTAGCTGTAACAGAATATCTAGATGGGGACAATGTATTAAATGCATGTGCACGCATATAAAACGGGCCTAAGCCCATCAAGAGGTATGCAGAAAGAAAATAAAATAAAAATACAGACAGGGACACTACAATTTTTGGGGCAGTAAAGTGTTTTGTAACGAAGTTGTAAACGAACTGGAAGAGCATTTTCTTATATTTGAAGAGATGATGTTCGATTTATGCACATTGGACGTAAGAAAAATTGCTTTCGACATTGCATAACGAAACGGATTGCCGAATACTTTCAATGCAGAAGTCATGGTAGGGAAAAAGTGGACCGGAGGTATTCATGCAAGAAATTTATCGAATCCGAAGGAAATGTTAATGCTCCGACTAAAACTTCAAGGCCTAATCAAGTAGTTGAAAGCTGACTAGTAGCTTGTAAAAAGAAAAGTGAAGTAAATCAAAGGAAAAGAAATGCACAACTACAGCTTCGCCCGTGCAAAGGAGGTGTATTGGAGACTCTGCGGGAAAGCCACCACAGAAACTCCTTCTTGAAGCAGAGTAGTGGTACTGTGAACTGTGCGAGGAAGATAAAATGGGAAAAAAATTATCAGATGCATGAACAGCAAAATTTTAATTCCTCGAAAGTATGCAGCAGTGGGGAAATGAGTGAAAATTTTTTCTGCAATGATGGAAAGAGTGTATAAGAACTAAAATACGAAGCTGGGACAAATACGTATCTTCAAGCTTCGAGTATAGTCTATCAGGATGGTACAGTTTACTCACCCACTGTTACAAATCAGGAAACCACATACGTAATATGTACCACTTGCAGATGTTTTACAAAACTGTGTGTAGCGTGTTTTTTTCAGAATTTCCATTCTTTACCTGAGAAACCAAGAAGACATTGTTGTGGAGGATGGCGTTATTGTTCTATTTAGGCTACAATAAATAAAATATCAAAACGGTGCGTTTTAAGCAACACTTCCTTATATTACAGAAGAGTAGCAAATAATGAATCTACATTTGTTACTGAAAACCCACACATAATGGAATGAAGGGTATTCCACTTATACGTTGCTGCATCCTCATTTCTCTAAATCTAGATTCTGTTTGTGTGGCGAACAGCCGTGTTACTGATGTGGTTCTTCAGAAAAGCGTGCGTCTCATCACTGCACATTTTTTCGTCAAACGACAACAGTGCTTCTGTCCATGAATATAATTTTTGGTTAGTGTTGATTGCGGGCTTTCCAATAGCAAAGCAACCACAGACTCAGCGCAGAAATATTGAAAGTTTTGGCTGGTTTCGTTGTCTAGGGGCTGGGATACGTAGTTGCCGCAATACAGGCCAAATACTGCTGAGTCTACAGTATACGATAAGAATAGACACATGAATCGAATGATCGAAGGTTTCTATCACTCGGCAATCGCGAATTAATATAGAAATATAACAATGTAACCACAGACTCAGCGCAGAAATATTGAAAGTTTTGGCTGGTTTCGTTGTCTAGGGGCTGGGATACGTAGTTGCCGCAATACAGGCCAAATACTGCTGAGTCTACAGTATACGATAAGAATACACACATGAATCGAATGATCGAAGGTTTCTATCACTCGGCAATCGCGAATTAATATAGAAACTTATAAATAAAAGATTGCAATTAAATAAAACATGCAGGTACTATCTTAACGACTTTAAATGATGAGTACGATAGTAGAAGTACTTTTGAGAATGCGGTATATTTCTGCAAAACAAGTATTGGTGTCGATGGTCCGGCAATTAAGTAAAATATAAGTTGAATAACAGGGAAATAATAGATTCCTACTGCACGTAATTAGTTATGAGCAACAACATAGCTCGCGAGATATTCACTTCTAAACGCAGACTACGTCTTCACTGGAGAAGACACGGAAATCACACAAGAGCACAGGTCGGCACTCCGAAATATTTCTGTTCTCCGCGACCACGAGCAAACTGCTCTACTGTCCAAGTCTCTGCGCCGACTGTGCGTACGTTGCGCTGTAGTGTCGCGTCCAGCACTCACTCCCGTGTCCTGTGCGACTCTCCAGCACTGCCGCCCTGCCAGAACTACCTTGCGTGCTCTCCGGAAACGATGCTCCTCCCAACCTCCACACGTCTGTCTTAGTAACGAGCGCTGTGATTGGCTAGAGCGCTCCCTCTGTCTCCATGCCAACGTACGTCACAAACAAAATGAAACATATTGGAAATACTGGATTTACATTTAAATACTTGAAATAAAATAAATATTCCTACGGCTGGACCATAAACACACATTATTAAACACCGGGTGATCAAAAAGTCAGTATAAATTTGAAAACTGAATAAATCACGGAATAATGTAGATAGAGAGGTACAAATTGACACACATGCTTGGAATGACATGGGGTTTTATGAGAAACAAAAAAAAATGCAAAGGTTCACAAAATGTCCGACAGATGGCGCTTCATCTGATCAGAATAGCAATAATTAGCATAACAAAGTAAGGCAAAGCAAAGATGATGTTCTTTACAGGAAATGCTCAATATGTCCACCATCATTCCTCAACAATAGCTGCAGTCGGGGAATAATGTTGTGAACAGTACTACAAAGCATGTCCGGAGTTATGGTGAGGCATTGGCGTCGGATGTTGTCTTTCCGCATCCCTAGAGATGTCGTTGGATCACGATACACTTACGACTTCAGGTAACCCCAAAACCAATAATCGCACGGACTGAGGTCTGTGGATCTGATAGGCCAAGCATGACGAAAGTGACGGCTGAGCGCACGATCATCACCAAATGACACGCGCAAGAGATCTTTCAGGCGTCTAAAAATGTTTTTTTGGTTCCAACAAAACCCCATGTCATTCCAAGCATGCGTGTCAATTTTTACCTCTCTATCTACATTATTCCGTGGTTTATTAAGTTTTCAAATCTATACTGACTTTTTGATCACTCGGTACATAAACAAATTAAATAAATATATATCAAAGGAATAGCAACAAAAGGTAGGCCAGTAGCCTAATGTCTCTGTGCTTTCTAAAACACAGTAAATATTTAACCAATTTCTTCATGAATATTATATGTTGGATATAAACAAAGACATAGATGGATAAATATATTTATATGCATGCTGCTACTGTTTTTTGGTGTAACTGTGGAGTACTTATGGCCTGACACGATCGATAGTAATTGGCCACTTTGACCTCCAATAACTCATGTAGCGATCGATAGTAATCGCCCACTTTGACCTCCAATAACTCATGTACTATTCAAGTTACAAGCCTGGAATTCATACCAATTCAGTTTCACACTAATAGCTTTCTAAAGACACGGCAATCGACAAAATCGGATGAAGTGTTTATATTTTGGAAATCGTTGCTGGGTGTTACTTGTATAATTTACCGTCAGATACTAAACTTTAAACTAATAACGATATTAAAAATCTGATCACACCAACAGAATCGTCGTGCAGACAATAGTAATGTACATGTTTCTTTTTGACGTATCATGATTCATCTGTCTACTATTAATTTCTGTACGAACTGTGAAATCTCTGCCAGCAAGGTTACACAAAGTCCGCCATCTCTGGCACTCCCAGCGTGTCTCCTTCATCAACACAAAACAGCGCCCTCGTCACAGCGCAATACCCAGCCACGCGGCTGGACCGACCGTTGTGTGGCATCACGCGGTTGCTAAGCTAATGTTTAGCACCACGCCGTCGCTGTCGGGCCGCGCCTTTGACGAGCCTCCTGTGCGGCCGCTCCAGCTCCGAACATACATTTCCAGGGAGCCACAGCTCGCCTGTTAGCTCACGCGAATGTTTGCCTGCCCCTCTGCCACGTGTCGCCTTACTAAGACGTGACACTCCCATTACCTTCGACAAAGTTTATTCCAACATCTTTAAGTCGGTGAACTAATTTCAAGCAAAACATTAATCTCTGTGAGCTGTAATTTTGAAATGTATAAATTAATAATTGTGATTATGCTGAGGAAACTTTTAAGTTGGTATTACCTACATGAAGCAAACGGTAGAATATGTCGCCTGTGAGTTCTGTGAGTATTATAGTTCCTGAGTGCTGCGTAAGAGAATTGCTGAAATATATTGGCTGGATTCATTGTAGAAGCGATTCCAAATGTGTCCATGTAACAACGGAAAGAATGAATTATCTTAATACTTTACATTTCCAAACATAAGGGAAGATGAGAGCGTTTGTACATTTTGCCATCTCATTCTCTCTACGTCCATTAAACAGCAAATACAAACATCAAAACAAGTTTTGCAACACCCCGGTTCCCAGAACTCCTGAAGATAGACGTTGACTGTGGATATTGTATCACAGACACAGTCTCTTTGACTGTTCATATCACTAAACCCGCCGAAAGATATGAACAACCATGCTTGAGCAGCGCCTATTAGACGGAGAGGATCCGACAGCCGACCAGTTCCAGTCACTCCACCAGGAAGTAGGTACACGGCTCGTGTTGTCCGTAGTTCAACGAAGCCTAGATGGTCCATACTGCGATTCGATCACGTCCGCATTTTACTTTGTGCCAGGAAGGCCTCTCAACTAGGGAAGTGTCCAGGAGTCTCGGGGTGAACCAAAGCGATGTTGTTCGGACATGGAGGATACACTGAAACAGGAACTGTCGATGACAAGCCTCGCTCACGCCGCTCAAGGGCTACTACTGCAGTGGATGACGGCTGCCTATGGATTATATCTCAGAGGAACCCTGACAGCAACGATACCATGTTGAATAATGCTTTTTGTGCAGCCACAGGACGTTGTGTTACGACTAAATCTGTGCGCAACAGGCTGTATGATGCGCAACTTAGATCCGACGTCCATGGTGAGGTCAATCTTTGCAAACACGACACCATACAGCGCGTACAAATGGGCCCAACAACGTGCTGAATGGATCACTCAGGATTGGCATGACGTTCTCTTCACGGACGAGTGTCGCATATGCCTTCAACCAGACAGTCATCGGAGACGTGTTTGGCGGCAACCCGGTCAGGATGAAAGCCTTAGACACACTGTGCAGCGAGTGCTGCAAGGTGGAGGTTCCCTGCTGTTCTCGGGTGGCATTATGTGGGGCCGACGTACGCCGCTTGTGGTTATGGAAGGCGCCTTAACGGCTGTACGATACGTGTATGCCATCCTGCGACCAACAGTGCAACCATAACGGCTGCATGTTGGGGAAGCATACGTCTTCATGGACGATAATTTGCGCCCCCATCGTGCATATCTTGTGAATGACTTCCTTCAGCATAGCGTCATCGCTTGACTAGAGTTGCCAGCATATTGGGATAGATTGAAAAGGGCTGTTTATGGACGACATGATCCACCAACCACTCTGAGTGATGTACGCCGAATCGCTGTCGAGGAGAGGGGCAATCTTGGCGAACTTGTGGATAGTATGTCACGGCGAATATAGGCATGCAACAATGCAAGAGGACGTTCTGCTGGGTATTAGAGGTACCGGTGTGTACAGCAGTCTGGACCACCACCTCTGAAGGTCTCGCTGTATGGTGGTACAACACGCAATGTGTGGTTTTCATGAGCAATAAAAAGAGCGGAAATAATGTTTATGTTGAGCTCTATTCCAATTTTCTGATCAGGTTCCGGAACTCTCGGAACCGAGGTGATCCAAACTTTTTTAAATATGTGTACAGTGTCGGTGAAATTCTGTGTATGTATGTTCACTAGGAGAAGTTTCTGTTCTTTTGTTATACGTTAGTGGAAAAATTTCTTATGAGGTGTAGATGACTAAATATTATTTCACGAAGACAGGCTTGGGTGGAGGCTTGCTTTTGTCATCTGATCTACAAACAGAACAAAAAGCATCAAAAGAAACACTGTACAATGAAGTAAAACACCATTTCCCGAGGCGATGAGTAATGTATAATAAACGACTTCGTAAATTTAATGCTCATACATGTCAATCACATAGCGGGAACATATTTCTCTCAGAACACAGCCTAAGCACACTGGTGTGCAGGAGATAGATATATACAACACACATAGATCCAAATGTGTTCTCTGAAGCGTATAAGGTATAAAATATAACATCGTAAAACAACAACATCGAGGACCGAACTGAACGGACGTGCAGTTCATGGCGAACGAGCACACAGGTGGCGTTGCTATACCAATACGTCGTATAACTTGCACAAAAAAGTTTTAGCACATCATCTGTTCCGTGAATAATGAATTAACGGAGAAATTTTTCTGTAACAAAAAGAAATTTACTGACATCAGCATGAAATATTAACGATAAAACCCTATGATATTACCGAGTTACAAAGAACTTAGCGTACCCTAATTACATTAAACGATAGGAACAAAATAACACAAGCAATTACAAACTATCCAGCCCCGTCCCTCACATACCTAGGCCTCACTCTTGACCGTCACCTGACCTGGAATCCTCATCTCCGCTCTGTCCAATCAAAAGCCCACAATCGCCTCTGACTACACAAACTCTTATGTGGCCAGACATGGGGTTGAAACTCTCTACCAACCTCCACACCTACAAATCCTTAATCTGTCCCATCCTCTGTTATGCCAGTCCCACCTGGATATCCGCCCCCCTCCCCCCCCCCCCCCCGAAATCCTATAAGTCTCTCCAGATCCTCCAGCACCATGCATTCCGCCTCACCTTCCATATAGCCCTCCTGCCCAAAGCGGATCCTCTACGACCTGATTCCCTTCACCCATCTGCTCCTTTTCCTCGAACATATCCATGTACTGTACACCTCCCGCCGCCTTGATCCCCTTCATCCCCTGCTTGCTCCTCTCCTCTCCAATCCCCGCCATCTGCCACGCCTTCACCAATGTGTCCCCTCTACCCTTCACCTTTACACCCTTCATCTCCTTCCCCAAGGTGGCTTCTGTCGATTCCCTCTTTCGGATAGTGCCCTCACTCCCTCCATTTATCCCTCCTATTAACTCTGTTCCTCACCTCCCCCTCCCTTCTTCTGTCCTTTACCTGGGCTCCCTCTGACCCCCCTTCCATCCTGTTTTTCCCCACCTACACTCTCTATGCCACCCTTCTCTCGCCTGAGTCCTTATTACTCTACCCTCCACTGCCTTTCTCACTAATTCTCGCTTCCGCCCAGCCCCCCATTTTCTATGTCCCCTCCCTCCATTGGCTCCCCCTTTTTCCCCTCATCGGTCCAGGTCATCCCCCCCCCCCCCCAATCTGCTGCCATGTCATCTGTATAGCGCTGTTTTAAGTGAGTGTTCAGTGTTGTGCATCCCCTGTCAGTGTTGCAACAGGCACCGTACTATCCCTAGTTGTGTTTTCTTCTCGTGCGAACAGAAACCAGACTGTGACTTTGTTTTTTTAATTGTGTCTGCTTACTTATTGTGTGTCTTTACCCGCATCGTCACTGGGGGGGGAATCGAAATGCAATAAAGGAAAAAAAAACTATCCTAGATCGTCACCAGTGTTTAGTACAATGCTGTTTTCTTCATTTCTGTGCCTTAGTGTTATCCTCAGTGTGCTCCTTCATTCGAGTGTAAAACTGATTACCTTCCTTTGTGTGCACTGTGGATCTTCTTTCTGAAACCAGTGCCTTCCGACGAACGCCTTCATTACTATTCTTTTGTGTGTCTTCTGTTTTTAACATTCATGCATTTCTGTTTCTATGTCTTGATGTTCACTATGTGTTTTTTCTGTTGGTCGAAGAGTAGTATCTGTACACCGCTGCCAACCCACCTTTGCATAAAGGGAAAATGCAATAAAGAAGAAAAAAAGTTCACCTCCTGCATTATTTATGCCAATGACACTGCCTTCTTTACCCTCGCTCCTACCCTTCAACGGTCCCAACGTCTTCTCCGGAATCACCTTGACCTTTTATTTTGCCACATGGTGTAAACAGTGGCTCCTCCAAATCAATCCTTCCAAGATCCAGGCAATCATCGTAGATTGTACCAATCACTCCTTCGGGCTTCTTGATTTTTCCCTTACCATCTCCACCCATCCTGTCCGCCTCTCCCCCACCCTCACCTACCTTACATTCACCATTGACTGTCACCTGATCTGTATCCCTCATCTTCACTGTATCCAATCCAAAGCCCACAGCCACCTGCATTTCCTTAAACTCCTCTCTGGCCGGACATGGGAGCTGAACCCCTCTACCATTGTCCACACTTACAAATCCTTGATCCTCCCTATCCTCTGTTATGCCAGTCCCACCTGGATGTCACCCCCTCCCCCCCCCCCAATTCTATAAGTCCCTCCTGATCCTCTAGAGCCATGCACTCCACCTCGCGGATCCTCTGTGACCTGATTCCTTTCGCCAACCTGCTCCTTTTCCTCGAACATATCTGAGTCCTCTATACCTCCTACCAACTTGATCCCTCCCCATCCCCTGGTTCCTACTCTCCTCTCCAACTCCTACCCACTGCCACACCTTCAGTGTTGTGTCCCCTCTAACCTCCACCTCTACAGCCTTCATATCCTTTCCCAAGGCAAGGTGGCTTCCATCAACTCTCCCTACTGGATGATGGCCACTCTCCCTCGATTTATCACTCCTATCAACTAAGATCCTCATCTTCCTCAGCCTCCTGCTGTCCTTTTCCCAGGCTCCCTCTGCCCCCCTTCCATTTCGTTTTCTCCCCACATACCCTCACTTTGACTCCATTCTCTCTGCTGAGTCCTTTTGCTTTTCCCTCCACTGTCCTCCCCACTCCTTCTCGCATCCACCCTGCCCCCCTTTTCTGTGTCTTCTCCCTCCATCGGCTCCCCCCTTTTGCTTTTCCTCTCCTCCCCCTTTTTCCCACCTTCTCTGTCTGGCTCCTTCCCCCCACACCTGTGCCCCACCTGCCTACATGTCTACATTATAGTGCAGTACTTACATGAGTTTTCAGTGTTCTGCATCCCCTTTTTAAGTGTTGCAAACAGACACCATACTGTGACAAGATGTATTTTTTAACTCTTGGGAACACAAACCAGACTGTCGCCATGTTTTTAATTGTGAATGTCTAATTACTATGTGTTTTAATCAGCATCACCAACTACTTGTTTTTATATTTTCACTTCGCAACTTTTCACCATGTTATAGTTTCAAACAGTCACTGTTTTATCGCCTGTTTTTATTGTTTTGTCATCTCCTCATTATGTTTTTAACTCTTCTGTAGGCTGCAGAGCGACATGTAACTCTGCTGCCAGCCCAAAGTCAATAAAGGAAAAACAAACTATCGAACGACACTCGATGCCTTCAGTGCCAAGTCAATGTCACGGCCGCTTGGTGTAAGAGCAATAAAGTAGAACTAAATCCCATCAAGACAACAGCCATCGATTTCAGCAGGAACGCCCCTTGGTGTTTACCTGTTTGAGAGCGCATGGGTGGGATATCCCCTAGGGGCAACGGTGAATTACCTGGGGATCATATTGGACGAACACTTCTTTCTCCAAATACATATTGAATCTCTCAGGAACAAAGCTTTCGGTACAGCAAAGCTGCCTTTTTTCAAGCGTACTGACCACAGTACCCCAGCAAAGCTTTGATTATATAATGCGACGGTTCTCTCTAAGATACTGTATGGCGGCTCGGTCTGGTGTCTTGCCAGTGCCACACATATTTGCGAAGTTTTACAAAAGACGGTATTCAGATGGTTACTTCGTGCCAGCCACTATACTTGCATCGTTGACAAGAACGGTGCCATGGAGACAGTACTAGAAGCAGTTAGCAAAGGGACGACGACCCTCCACAACAAACTAGAAACATTTCGTAACTTAATGTTGTTGTTGTTGTTGTTGTTGTCGTCTTCAGTCCTGAGACTGGTTTGGTGCAGCTCTCCACGCTACTCTATCCTGAGCAAGCTTCTTCATCTCCCAGTACGTACTGCAGCCTACATCCCTCTGAATCTGCTTAGTGTATTCATCTCTTGGTCTCCCACTTCTATTTTTACCCTCGTCACTCCCCTCCGATACTAAATTGGTGATCCCTTGATGCCTCAGAACATGTCCTACCAACTGATCCCTTCTTCTAGTCAAGTTGTGCCACAAACTCCTCTTCTCCCCAATCCTATTCACTACCTCCTCATTAGTTATGTGATCTACTCATCTAATCTTCAGCATATCTCTGTAGCACCACATTTCGAAAGCTTCTATTCCTCTCTTGTCTAAATTATTTGTCGTCCATGTTTCACTTCCATACATGGCAACATTCCATACAAATACTTTCAGAAACGACTTCCTGATACTTAAATCAATACTCGATGTTAACAAATTTCTCTTCTTCAGTAACACTTTTCTTGCCATTGCTAGTCTACATTTTATATCCTCTCTACTTCGACCATCGTCGGTTATTTTGCTCCCCAAATAGCAAAACTCCTTTACTATTCTAAGTGCCACATTTCTTAATCTAATTCCCTCAGCACCACCCGACTTAATTCGACTACATTCCATTACCCTCGTTTTGCTTTTGTCGATGTTCATCTTATACCCTCTCTTCAAGGCACTCACCATTCCGTTCAACTGCTCTTACAAGTCCTATGCTGTCTCTGCAGAATTGCAATGTTATTGGCGGTCCTCAAAGTTTTTATTTATTCTTCATGGATTTTAATACCTACTCCGAATTTTTCTTATGTTTCCTTTACTGCATGCTCAATATACAGATTGGATAACATCGGGCAGAGGCTACAACAATGTCTTACTCCCTTCCCAACCACTGCTTCCCTTTCATGTCCCTCGACTCTTATAACTGCCTTCAAATTGTAAATAGCCTTTCGCTTCCTGTATTTTACCCTTGCCACCTTTAGAATTTGAAAGAGAAAATCCAGTCAATATTGTCAAAAGCTTTCTCTAAGTCTACAAATGCTAGAAACGTAGGTTTGCCTTTCCTTAATCTTTCTTCTAAGATAAGTCGTAAGGTCAGTATTGCCTCACGTGTTCCAGTATTTCTACGGAATCCAAACTGATCTTCCTCGAGGTCGGCTTCTACTAGTTTTTCCATTCGTCTGTAAAGAATTCGTGTTAGTATTTTGCAGCTGTGTCTTATTAAACTGATTGTTCGGTAATTTTCACATCGGTCAACACCTGCTTTGTTTGGGGTAGGAATTATTATATTCTTCTTGAAGTCTGAAGGTATTTCGCCTGTCTCGTACATCTTGCTCACCAGATGGTAGAGTTTTGTCATGACTGGCTCTCCCAAGGCCGTCAGTAGTTCCAATGGAATGATGTCTACTCCGGGGGCCTTCTTTCGATTTAGGGTTTTCAGTGCTCTGTCAAACTCTTCACGCAGTATCATATCTCCCATTTCATCTTCATCTACATCCTCTTCCATTTCCATAATATTGTCCTCAAGTGCATCGCCCTTGTACAGACCTTCTATATACTCCTTCCACCTTTCTGCTTCCCTTCTTTGCTTAGAACTGAGTTTCCATCTGAGTTCTTGATGTTCATACAAGTGGTTCTCTTATCTCCAAAGGTCTCTTTAATTTTCCTATCTTGCCCCTAGTGAGATAAGCGTCTACATCCTTACATTTGTCCTCTAGCCATCCCTACCTAGCCATTTTGCACTTCCTGTCGATCTCATTTTTGAGACGTTTGTATTCCTTTTTGCCTTCTTCATTACTGCATTTTTATATTTTCTCCTTTCATCAATTAAATTCAATATTTCTTCTGTTACTCAAGGATTTCTACTAGCCCTCGTCTTTTTACCTACTTGATCCTCTGCTGCCTTAACTACTTCATCCCTCAAAGCTATCCATTCTTCTTCTACTGTATTTCTTTCCCCCGTTTCTGTCAACTGTCCCCTTATGCTCTCCCTGAAACTCTGTACAACCTCTGGTTCTCTCAGTTTATCCAGGTCCCATCTCCTTAAATTCCCACCTTTTTGCAGTTTCTTCAGTTCTAATCTACAGGTCATAACCAATAGATTGTGGTCAGAGTCCCCATCTGTCTCTGGAAATGTCTTACAATTTAAAACCTGGTTCCTAAATCTCTGTCGTACCATTATATAATCTATCTGATACCTTTTAGTATCTCCAGGGTTCTTCCATGTATACAACGACGTACTACATTAAAACTCTGGGCAGGACAATACACCTCCCACGGCATGTGCATAAGCTACCGTATTCTTTGGTACTTTGTCATCCTAACCCAATCCACCAACTGGCGGTATTTTATGGAACGATGCACAGGCCCTAAGAAGTTGGCCCCAAAAGTTTATTCATATTAATTAAATATTTAGAAAACCATTCGTGAAGCGAAGAGAGATGAGCTGTCTGCTATGGCTGGCTGGTGTCTGTGGGTGTGCATACCTGTATTTACTATTTTAATGTAATTGGGATGTAATATGGCAGTGTAATTTCATAATTTTCTATATGTTTACTGTTTTCGCACCTGTATTTTTACTGTATGTAACTGTCGTCTGATGTTTGTTGATACTCAACCTGGAACTCTTGTAAATTAACTTTTCAATAAATTTAAATTCTCAGTGACAGCTGCTGTTATTCGTAAATGGCATGATTATCATCTTCTCTGTTGCTATTCATCATTGTGTGTCTAAATATCTTAAATTCTAAAGAACGTTCTTATTTACTGACGAATTTGCAAGTTCTTCACCTTGAGTATGTTTGCAACTGAAAATGTTATCGGGCTTTTTTTTCTTTGTAATTTGAGTATTATGCTAAGCTGTAAGTAACTGATTAATAACAATGTGTTGATTCAAAGTAAAACCTGCACTGAATTTCCCGATGTTAATATTCCATGTTGATGCTAGTAAATTTCTCTTCGTGATACAAAAATTTCTTCTCTGAATTAACGATTCGCAGAGTATATTACGCATTAAAAATTGTTTGTGTACCTTAAACGACGTACTGATATTACTAGTGATGGTATACTAACGCCATCTGTTGACATTTTTGTAAGAGCATACTCTGTCCTGAGCTGCACGTCAGTTCAGTGCCTACATTGATGCTGTCGGTTTACGACGTTATATTTTACATTTACGTCATTTCGGCGAACACATTTGGCGCTACGTGTATTTTACATTTTTATCTTCTGACAAACCAATGTGCTTACGCTGTATTACGAGAGCAATGTGTTCCTGTTCTGTGACATGTATGCGCTCTAAATTTCTGAAGTTACGTAATTTAGTTTTTATACGTTACAAAACTGCATTAATTTTTTTCTGGAATTGTAAAATTTTCCTTTTACTATAAGTTGTCCTTTGTGACGTTTGCAGATCAGATGATGACAGCAAGCTTCTGTCGAAGTTGCGCATCGTGAAATAAATAATATCTAGCGATCTTGGCTTCAGAAGAAATTTCTTTCCATTAAATCGACAGATGGCTCCCATCCCCAAAAACTGAAAGCGATGGAAAGTCTACAAACTGAGTGATGATTTACATAAAGATCTGGATAACCTACAGAACATATTTTTCCTATGCAAATATCCTCCTCTCTGTTACTAGAAAGTAGACAGTACCCAGGGCTATTGTAGTAAAAATAAGTAAGACAACACAGATTTATTATATAGCGCTAGAAAACGAATTTCCTCCACAAAAAGATAAAATAAAAAACACAAATCTTCTTATAAAAGTTCGTCGAACTTATGTAGGAACATGTTTCGGTCATTCATAAAAAACTCTTTCATATACCAACAACAATAGGAAACGTATGCCTTTGATTAAGATGAAGATCGTTCTGCTGAGCACAAAGTAACAATTACGTATACAATTTTTTGTGTTTGTGCTTATAAGCTTTTCGTCCATCAAAATTAATTGCTTTGGTTACATAAAAGCGCAGAAGGTACGCTCTTAACTAATTTTTTATCACTAATAAAGTGCAGTTTATGTTCTGTAAGGATGTAAAATACACAATGGAATAACACTGAATTGTGGTCTTTTTTAATTATGTGCAAAGCAAACAACGAAACAAACAAAGAGAAGTCGACGGGTTCCAGTTTCTCTCTTACAAATTCTTATCTCTTTTTCTCCCTACCAGTGCTACCTATATTGCCGGTAATCCTGCCATTTAGTATGTTATTTATGTAGAACGTAACTGTACTCCCATCACATAAACGTGTGTAATCTATTACACTACGACAGTATCACCTAAACACTGTACCTCGGAAAATCCGTGTGTACGTTAAACGGTACAGTATTGATACTTCCCATCTTTTGCAGTCGTTTCAAATCTTCATGTACCATCTGGTGACAGAGGGTGATAGTAAGCGATGATTTCAGCGACTGGAGCTGCTGCCCCGTGAGGAAGGGAAATACAATGCGAAGTGGTTAGCGGGACTGAAGGAACCGGCGGTTACCAGAGAAACACCGATCACCGAAGGGGCCCACTGTTGCGCGTTGTTTTTCTTATCCAGCTAGAGTGGACAAGAGCGTGGTGGTGGTGCACAGTTGATCGAATGAGCGTTCCCACCAGACATCGAGCAGCTCAGTGGTGTTCGGATGCAAGAGGACTTCCTCGTTATCGCGGGGCTGGTAATGTTGCTACACCACAGTGTCTAAGATGGTGGCAGTCTGATAACGGGCGGCACAAGAACTTTGAGGGTAGAAAAAAAAAATCTATTTTGAAATGTTGATTTACAAATCCAAAGTCATGTCGGACATGGAAGAAACGCTGTTGCATCGCCGCGATTCTGGTGTAAAAGGGACACAGAGGAAAGAAAAGTTATCTGGAGGTTTCCTTTGGTTACGAGACGATTTCCACAACTGGTAATACAGTTACACTTTTTTCCAATAGGGAACCTATCTGTCCCACTCCCAGACCACTGTAATATCCTACTGGAAAGAAGAGCCCAACCTCAAATGTCCAACTCTGTTCCAGGGAGCACAGAATGAAAAGATTAAAACCAGTACAGAAAACGTACCATTCATTCTGTCTGTCATTCACATGTAACAAATAATGGTTGGTTAAAAGAAATAAATATCATTTGGAAATCAAGGTAAACTATGAGAGACGTTCATTAAGTAACGCAACACCTTTTTTCTGGGCCAGTTTCGGTTGAAAAAATGCAGAGTTTGTTATGAAAATTTAAAAACAATACAAAACGTAGCTTTCTTTCTGCCTGTGTCATTCACATGTAGCAAATACTGGTTGGTCAAAAGAAATAAATATCATTCGCAAATCAAGGTAAACTATGAGAGGCCGGCCGGAGTGGCCGTGCGGTTCTAGCCGCTACAGTCTGGAACCGAGCGACGGCTACGGTCGCAGGTTCGAATCCTGCCTCGGGCATGGATGTGTGTGATGTCCTTAGTTTAGTTAGGTTTAATTAGTTCTAAGTTCTAGGCGACTGATGACCTCAGAAGTTAAGTCGCATAGTGCTCAGAGCCAAACTGTGAGAGACGTTCATTAAATAATAAAACACACTATTTCTCTGCCAGTTTCGTTTGAAAAATGGGGAATTTGTCGTGGGGCATCGTGGATTATTCCCGTTTCAGTCAGTGTAGTTTCATGAATTTCCAACGACGCAATACACTATCTGCTCAAAAGTATCCGGACACAACCAAAAACATACGTTTTTCTTATTAGGTGCATTGTGCTACCACGTACTGCCAGACACTCCACATCAGCGACCTCAGTAGTCATTAGACATCGTGAGAGAGCAGAATGGCGCGCTTCTCGGAACTCAAGAACTTCGAACTTGGTCACGTGATTGGGTGTCACTTCTATCACACGTCTGTACGCGAGATTTCCACACTCCTAAACATCCCTAGGTCCACTGTTTTCGATGTGATAGTGAAGTGGAAACGTGAAGGGACACGTACAGCACATAAGCGTACAGGCCAATATTGTCTGCTGACTGTTGAACAGGACTGTAACGTGTAATAAGCAGACACCTATCCAGGCCATCACACAGGAATTCCTGACTGCATCAGGATCCACTGAAAGTACTATGACAGTTAGGCGGAAGGTGAGAGAACTTGGATTTCATGGTCGAGCGGCTGCTCATAAGCCACAAATCACGCCGGTAAATGCAAAACGACGCCTCGCTTGGTGTAAGGATCGCAAACATTGGGCGACTAAATAGTGGATAAACTTTGTGTGGAGTTACGAATCACGGTACACAATGTGGCGATCCGATGGCAGGATATGGGTATGGCGAATGCCCGATGAACGTCATCTGCCAGCGTGTGTAGAGCCAATAGTAAAATTCGGAGGTGGTGGTGTTATGGTCTGGTCGTGTTTTTCATGGAGGGGTTTTCACCCCTTGTTTTGCGTAGCGCTATCACAGAACGGCCTACATTAATTTTTTAAGCACCTTCTTGCTTCCCAAAGTTGAAGAGGAATTCTGGGATGGAGATTGCATCTTTCAAGACGATCGAGCACCTGTTCATAATGTACGGCCTGTGGCAGAGTGGTTACATGACAATAACATCCCTGTAATGGACTGGCCTGCACAGAGCCCTGACCTGAATCCTATCGAACACCTTCGGAATGTTTTGGAGCGCCGACTTCGTGCCTGACCTCACCGACTGACATTGATACCTATCCTCAGTGCAGCACTCCGTGAAGAATGGTCTGGCATTCACCAAGAAACCTTCCAGCACCTGATTGAACGTATGCCCGCCAGAGTGGTAGCTGTCATCAGGGCTAAGGGTGGGGCAACACCTCACTGAATTCCAGCAATACCGAATGAGGACGCCATAAAATGTACGGCTGTAAAGAAGATGCGTTCTAAGCAGAGAGCTGTTATTGAGTTTCTGTTGGCAGAAAACCAGAGCACCGCAGATATTTACAGGTGCTTGCAGAATATCTACGGAGACCTGACAGAGAAATAAAGAATGGCGAGTCCTTGGGCGAGCCGTCTGTCATTCTCGCAACAAGGTCAAGTTAACCTCTCCTGTCTCCCATGTGCCGAACGTTCGCACACAACTGTGGCTCCTGCAGTATTGGAACGTGCGGGCACTCCTTTCGACATGATAGCCGCATAACAATTAAATACCTCCCTGCTCATCTGGACGTTTTTGCTGGTAGTGCTGACGCAAATGTCCACCATTTGAGTTATCCACAGTTGTGTGCCAGCAGGATTCATTGCCGCCTAACAGTAGGCCATGAAGATTGAAGAAGGACGATCTGTGTGGAATTGCTTGTGCATTATGAGGCAGATTGTGACAATTATCTTATGAACGTGGTCACAGGCGATGAGATATGGATTCGTCGCTTCTAACCGGAAACAAAACGGCAATCCATGGAGTGACGGCACACCACCTCTCCCCCGAAGAAAACGTTGAAAACCGCATCCTCAACCGGTAATACTCGGGGACGATCTTCTGGGACACTGAAGGGGTTATTCTGTTTCTCGGTCTCCATTGTGGTGCAACAAACAACTGTGAACTGTAATCTGACACACTCAGGCAACTCAAGAAGCGACTTCAGATCGTTTATCGCAAAAAAAGAGAACGAACTACTCCATGACAATATAAGACCTCATACGCTTTCACACTGGAGAGAAGTTCAAAAAATTCCCTTCGACTGTTCTTCCTCATCCACCCTACAGCCCGGATCTCGGACCTTCCGACTTCCATCTGTTTGGCCCAATGAAAGGTGCATTTCGAGGAAACAGTACATGGGTGATGGGGGGAGAGGGGGTGTTGCTGCGATACGTCTGTCTCGACGTCGACCAGTAGAGTGAGGTCATTCAGGCCCTCCCAGTATGTGGCGTAGAGCCCCAGTATTGAACCGAGATTATGTTGAAAAATATTCTTTAAGGCCAAAAGAATGGGGAATAACATGGTGCATTGGGATTCTAAATAACACGAACATGGTATCAGAACAAAAAATATGTTACTTAATGAACGCTTCTCGTAGATATGCAACAACACTGGCCATTGAAATTGCTACACGACGAAGATGACGTGCTACAGATGCGAAATTAAATGACAGGAAGAAGATGCTGTGATAGGCAAATGATTAGCTTTCCAGAGCATTCACATAAGGTTGGCGTCGGTGGTGACACCTACAAGGTGCTAACATGAGGAAAGTTTCTAACCGATTTCTCATACACAAACAACAGTTGACCGGCGTTGCCTGGGGAAACGTTGTTGTGATGACTCGCCTAAGGAGGAGAAATGCGTACCATCACGTTTCCGAAGTTGATAAAGGTCGGATCGTAGCCTATCGGATTGCGGTTTATCGTATCGCGACATTGCTGCTCTCGTTCGTCGAGATCCAAGGACTGTTTGCAGAATATGGAAACGATAGGTTCAGGAGAGTAATACGGAGTGCCGTGCTGGATCCCAACGGCCTCGTATCAGTAGCAGTCGAGACGACAGGCATCTTATCCACATGGCTGTAACGGATCGTGCAGCCACGTCTCGATCCCTGAGTCAACAGATGGGGACGTTTGCAAGACAACAACCATCTGCACGAACAGTTCGACTACATTTGCAGCAGCATGGACTATCAGCTCGGAGACCAGGGTTGCGGTTACCCTTGACGCTGCATCATAGACAGGAACGCCTGCAATGGTGTACTCAACGATGAACCTGAGTGCAAGAATGCCAAACGTCATTTTTTCGGATGAATCCAGGTTCTGTTTACAGCATCATGATGGTCGCATCCGTGTTTGGTGACATCGCGGTGAACGCACATTGGAAGCGTGTATTCGTCGTCGCCATACTGGCGTATCACGCGGCGTGATGATATAGTGTGCCATTGGTTACACGTCTCGATCACCTTTTGTTCGCATTGACGGCACTTTGAACAGTGAACGTTACATTTCAGATGTGTTACGATCCATGGCTCTACCCTTCATTCGATCCCTGCGAAGCCCTACATTTGAGCAGGATAATGCACGACCGGATGTTGCAAGTCCTTTAGGGGCCTTCATGGGTACAGAAAATGTTGGTCTGCTGCTCTGTCCAGCACATTCTCCACATCTCTCAGCAATTGAAAACGCCTTGTCAATGGTGGCCGAGCTACTGTCTCGTCACAATACGCCAGTCACAATTCCTGATGAACTGTGGTATCGTGTTGAAGCTGCATGGGCAGCTGTACCTGTACACACCATTCAAGCTCTGTTTGACTCAATGCCCAGATGTATCAAGGCCGTTATTAAGACCAGAGGTGGTTGTTCTGGGTACTGATTTCTTATAATCTATGCACTCAAATTTGCTTGAAAATGTAATCACATGACAGTTCTAGTATAATATATTTGTGCAATGAATACCCGTTATTAAGACCAGAGGTGGTTGCTCTGGGTACTGATTTCTTAGGATCTATGCACTCAAATTTGCTTGAAAATGTAATCACATGACAGTTCTAGTATAATATATTTGTGCAATGAATATCCGTTTATCATATGCATTTCTTCTTGGTGTGGCAATTTTAATGGCCAGTAGTGTACTTCTTTGCGGAGATGCAGAAGCAAGACAAAGACATGAGTTGAGTTGTATGCAGAAAGGTATCGGGACAGACGCTGTCCAGCAAGAATGACAGCTGAGCTAATATGCTAATAGAAATGTGATTGTATTGTACTGTGCAGAGAGTAAGGAGCTAGCCGCGAACGGCCAGAGCATATGGAACACGTAACCTGGCAGCTGTCACTGTTAATCCGCACGTTTGCTCCATACAATCTCCTAGTGTCTCGGAAAAAGGCAGCCCAGTGTTCATCGCATTTTGCGTGCAAACAGCTTCCATCCGTATGATGTGCCATTTCACCAGCAGATTAACAAGCTTGATTGGAAGAGACGCATGGAATTCAGTCGCTTGGTTCGGGTACGACATCAGGACAAAAAGTTCTTGCTTCATAGACGTCTCTTTATCGATGAAGTTACCTTTGCAGATCACGGAAATCTGAATGTAATAAATACACGTTATTTGGTTGTTAAGGATCCACGTTGGCTGGGGCAGGTTGTACAACAGAGGCAGTGCATTGTGAACTTTGCTGTAGAATTATTGGAGACTACGTGTTGGGTTATAACTTTTGTGAAGAAAGCTTAACGGGTAAAAGGTACGCACGTTTTCTTGTAGAACAGTTGCTGGCTCTCCTAGAGGAAGTATCAACTGTAACACCGAGATGCTTTTGATACGAGCATTACGGGTGCCCTGCTTATTACTTCACTTGTGGCTTGGAAAGCGCTCACCCGGCTCTTTCGCGACCGCTCGTTACGATGCGAAGGCGTTGTGAGTTGGCCTGCACGTTCTCCTAATCTGACGTCCCCCGACGTTTTTCCTCTGGAGCAATTATTCCAAGATAAATTCCATGCACAAATACCGACGACGAAGGGGCATTTAAAACATCGCATTGTTGCAGCATGTGAACTGATGTCAAAGAGACTCTTTAATCCAACCAGAAGCCCTTGCGTCAGCCATTGCATTAGACCGTGGGCATTTAGAAAACTTGATGACAAAAAATGTCACTTTAATGACGTGTTTATGACCATATTTTTTTGATTTCATTCATTCTTTACTGCTGTTGCGGATATGATTTGGGAATGTGAATGTGCATCTCGACTTTAAACTCATGATGTGAAGTTATTAAACAATATCTATTCCTCTATTGCAGTTCCCTGTAGAGAATTGCATCACTTTTAAATTAAACTTCCCTTCACTATTTAACATTCGTAAATAGACCCTCCTATCTGTGTCAGACTGGTGCACCCCCACCTATGTGACGTGAGAGTTCTGTATAACGACATGAACTTTCGCGTAAGTCACCAGTCGGCTTCATTTTCAAAGCAGGTAAATAAGTTCTATATAAAATGTATGTTTGACCATCAGCTGCTTTTTTTAAATTTAAAACTCAAATATCGACTGGTTTCATTCACAGAGCATATTGACGGATTGTATCCATAGCTACAAAAAATACATGTAGTATACAGACATGTATTTTTTGTATGTTTGCATAGAATCACTGAAGATGGTCCGTGACTGAAACAGGTCGACATTTGGGCTTTAAATAAAAAAGCAGCTGATGGTTAGACACGCATTTTATACACTATTTGATTGCTGTTACTATTAACCTTCAAATAATGTTCAAAATAAGATCCAAGCAAGTAATACGATCCACATAGTTAACCTCTAAAGATACTGTAATTTCTCCGGAACTCCCAATCGGTCTCT
The DNA here is from genome assembly GCF_023897955.1 of Schistocerca gregaria. NCBI lineage: Eukaryota > Metazoa > Arthropoda > Insecta > Orthoptera > Acrididae > Schistocerca > Schistocerca gregaria. The sequence continues at coordinate 695,721,080 of NC_064922.1, read as the reverse complement.
TTTTATAGCTACGTTAGTAGCAGTAGAAACTAGTGTAGTTCTATTTGAAAAAAACTTACTTCAGACCATTATCTTTCTAAAGAATATAGCTATGAGAAGAGGCGCAATTGGTGTAGGCAAAACCAGAATAATAATGTATTAAACGGTTTATAAAACATCGGAGGTGGATTATTTAGCTGAATCACTCTATAGGCCTATACACCTCGAGTAGGTTTCGTTTATATTATTTGCGTAGATCCACTTGAAATGTGTTTTGACGTTATTACAAGGGCGACTATCAGTTATGCGCTGCAGTTGAAGAGGAACAGACAACATGAATGAAGGAGAGAAAATTTTTGCAAAACCCGCTACTTTTCCCTGTTTGGAAAAATGAACAGTGATACCGATGAATAATTTGAAACTGCAGTGGGTAATAATAATGTACAAAGTAGTCCCTCAGCTGGATCAAAATTATGTCTTTTAAGATAAATTCTTTTAACGCAACAATAACATTTTATAACGGTTTGTTGATAACGATTACGATCAACGAAATGGTCATCCAGTTGACACAATCACAATTCTTATTTAGGATATGATATCAACTGCTACTTTGTTCACTAACAATTTTTTTACTGTAAATTATGATTGTTTCTAGCAAAATTTTCCAGGTTTTTTCGACCTACATGTCATCCAGCCGGTCCCGATCTCTCCCCAAGTGACTTCCAAATTTTTGGAATCCTGAATAAAGACATCGATGGCGGTAGATTTGTTTCGGACGAAGAGATGCACGTCTGGGTACAGTCATGGTTCCGTAGGCAACAGCTAACATTTTTCCATGAAGGCATGGCAGTGGGATAAAAATATTAACAGATAAGGTAATTACTTTTGAAATGATAAACAATTTACCTACTTTACTTCCATCTCTCTCGTTTTCATTTGCATGCCATTTACGAGACGTAGAGGTATACAATGCCTTCAAAAATTGAAGCAACAAACCGCTATTTCCACTTCCTGTGTATAATTCATGATATAATTGTATAAACTGCCAACCAGATGGCTGTACGATCGTGCTCTGTACGGAAGACGGCATTCCGGTCAACGTACAACTACGACAACGATGACGTCAGGTCATCTATGAATCAAGATAGTGTTTGCCGATTAGCCTCACATGTACATCGCTGTGTACACAGTCACAGTGCAGTGTGGCACAGATAAGACACCTACCAAAGTCTCTGCGGTGGAGACCATAGAAAGAAGGGAAGCAGGATAGTCGAAAACTGATTTGGCCCGATGGCTTAATGTGAATCGTTATTTTGTTTCTCGGATGTGGCGACAGTTTATAGAGCCCGAAACTGTATCCCGAATACCAGAACAGGGCCGACATCGTATGACGTCATAAGAGAGGACCATTATTTGGCTGTAATGGCACGACGGGACTTAGTACTGCACGGCCTCTGGTATGTTAGCTCGCAGCATCCACTGGACGTGTTGGATCGAGGCAAACAGCGTGCACAAGGCTACTGCAGAGTGACCTTTACTGAGGGTGACGTGCTGTATGTCTACCTCTCATGGGTCTGCACGGAATGGAACGTCTAGAGTGCAGTCAATAACATGCCACCAGGACGGTCAAACAGTGGGCCAATGTTGTTTTCACAGATGAGTCCCGATTTAGTCTGGAGAGTGATTTCGGTGGATTCGCATCTCTAGGGAACGTGGAACACGATTTCGGTAGCCAAACATTGTGGAAAGGACCGATGTCGAGGTGGATCCCTAATGGAGTGGGCAGGGATTAAGTTTACCACCCTAATCCCTCTTCATGCAATTGTAAGGGTGAATCGGCAAAGTTTAACAGCTGTCAGATTTTGTGACCAGATCTTGGGATCTCATTTGCGGTTGTTGCGAGATGCTATGAGCCTAGATTTCGTATTGATGGACAATAATGTTCGACCTCTTAGAGCACGGATAGTTGATGTTTTCTTGGAAACTGAAAATACAGCAATCATGGCGTGTTTTTGCTAGCTCTTCTGATTTTAATCCCAAAGAGCAAGTCCGGGATGCGCTAGGGAAACGTCCTGCATCACGTCAGCAACCACCAACCATTCTATTATGCAGGAAGAATGAGCGTTATTGCCTCTACATTCACGGCATGCCACATCGTTGACATTCCTGTAATGCTGCCAGAGGCAATCACACTCCATACTGAGCACGCTAACGAGTTGTCGGAATGTGTGTTCAGAAATGAAGAAATGTTGTACGAAATGAAGAACATGTAACTCTTCAGGCTTTCCCGGAGATCTAATGACATCTTGGGTTGTCGGGTGTTCTGCCGGATATCAGCGTCGTACTTGCACGATATTTCGGCCACGTAGCTCGTAACCTTCATCAGGTGCGACTTGAGACTGCTCCTCGAGTGGACCTGGTGCAGTATTTATGCCTATGGCCTTCCCCCTCCACCAACGGCTGCAGGCGCTTCCTCTGCGGTCTGCGCCCATTCCCTGCGACCTGCTGGAGCGTTGCTGCTCCGTTTTCCATCCGCTGCGGTTCTAGGTGTTCCCTCTGCTGTCCGCGCCCACCAAACCCGCTCCTGGGGGTTTCATCTACGGTCTGGGGTACCAAGCGTTCCCCCTAAGGTCCGCGCCCGCTCAACACGACCTGTTGGAGCGTTGCCGCTTAGTTTTTCGTCCGCTGCGGCTCTGGATGTTCCCTCTGCGGTCCGCGCCCACCAGTCCCACTTCTGGGTGGTCCATCTTCGGTCTGGTGCGTCTGGCAGTCCGTCAGGGGCTCGTTTTCCATCTCCATGTCTCTGGTTCTTCTGTTTGTGTAGTGTTGCAGCTGGACCCGTTGCTCCTATAACAATTCCAGAGCCGGATCCCAGGCTCTGCTTAGCTAGTACCCTGTGTCACGGTTCATAAGATCGTCAGCCATTTTAATTTCTATCTATTCTCTTATAACACTGTTCCAAAATCTGGGTGTTTGTGCTAGAATCTTGGTATCCTCATACCTCATGGCATGATCTAGTTCTAGACAGTGTTCAGCAATGGCTGACTTATTCACCTGTCTTAATGTAGTGTATCTCTGAAGTTTTTTGCACCTGATCTTCACAGTTCTTGTCGTCTGGCCAATGTAGGACATGCCACATTGACGAGGTATATTGTAAATCCCTCGTTTTCGTAACCCCAGGTCTTCTTTGACACTCCCCAGCAGTCCCCCGTCACTTTGATTCCCTTTAATATATGGCCTCTATCTTGTTCACACGCAACATGTTCAAATGATGTCAAGAAATTCTGGAAAGTTACACTTTTTAAGTAAATTAGACAGAAATTGATGCTTACCTGCCACTTCCGTCACAGTACGGTAAATTGTCGGGTGTCTACGACAGGGTTCCCACAATTGTATTCTGTTTACCCTGGCAATGATCAATACTAAAATGGAACTCTTGTAGTTAGAGGACACAACGAGCAAACCACCCGAGAATGAGTTGGGTAGTCATGTAGAACTGCAATGTTCGATTGCCCTTATATGCCTTTGTTGTTATTCCAGACAAGTGTTATCAAAATTTCGTGAAGGCTCATACAATGACCAAGGCTCTCGCCTAGTAGCTGAGTAGTTACATTCGCACCTGGTGAGAAGGAAATTAGCAAAAGAAATACTGTTCCAAGACATAGGTTGACCTCCTTCTGAGTCTTGCAACAGTACCACCCGAAGACTGGTTCTCAAACTGTCATTCATAATACAAAATGGTTTACTAGGATGTGTTGAGCCAACAGGGTACACCAATCAGTACATTGTTATACAATCAAATTCTGCTTGTCCCACTTTGGCCCAGATCGAAGGCTCACCTTTTTCAGTCAACCTACATAATCGTGGAGTCGACAAACTACTCGAGCCAACAAACCGCTTACAGAAATTTATCAACCTCAAGAAAGCTCTTACTTGTTTCTTAGACTTTGGATCTGGGTTCCCACTAATCACCTGACATTCCCTCAACTGATTTGGGTTCTAAAAATTGACGCTTTCCCTTCAAAACTGCAACTTTTCCAGGATGACTGATGTACCCATTCATTCACAGACAATTACTGATCAAGAACTTTGTTATGTTCGTACTATGACTTCTCAGCTATTATAATGTCATCATTGTACAGGGTTGCTTTCGATTTCAACACAACTGTAACTACAACATCAAGGCCTCAGATAAAGGTGGCAGATGATACAGTGAGTCTGGAAGGAGGCATTTGAAATAGTAACATATTCCACAGCAAAGGACGGTGCTGTATTGTTGCTTCAAGGGCGTAGTATGATTTGTCAGTAACTGGCTCACAAGTCAACAGAGGATAGTACTCTTACCCTGTAAAACTACTACAATAATTCTTCCAAACTCTGTTTCAAGTAAAATTATTATTTTATTAGTTTAGAGTTGAACACCAGGTGGACTGTTCCACTTCTCTCGAGAACCACGAATAACGAGCTCATGGCTCTCTCAGTTATTCCTTCAAATGGTTCAAATGGCTCTAAGCACTATGGGACTTAACATCTAAGGTCATCAGTCCCCTAGAATTTAGAACTACTTAAACCTAACTAACCTAAGGACATCACACACATCCATGCCCGAGGCAGGATTCGAACTTCTGACAGCAGCAGCCGCGTGGTTCCGGACTGAAGCACCTACAACCGCTCGGCCACCGCAGCCAGCAATTATTCGTTCCTTTACCATATGTAGGATTTCACTTTCTACCTTTTCCTTATATTCTAAGGGAATAGAATAAGACTTTACAAAAAACTTTTGATGATATTTTACTCAGAATTCATAAATGGAATACTTAATTGCCCTGGAGCCTTAGAGAATACCTTCTCATAGTTAGAAGTACTTGACACAAACTTGTTGCCTCAGGCGCAACACTAACATAAAAAAAGCTTTCTCTCACAATACCAGCAACATTCCTATTCCGTTTTTGTTCAGACAGTAAAGAGACCTGTTTCTACACACTACGGCCAGTTCTTCCAGATCCTGTTAGCAATCTGTGCTTATAAGTAAACTTTAGGCAACTCATCTCTAACTCTTCCCTTATAATACGATCCACAAATCGTATCCTCTCTTTTTCTCCCTTGACATTGATCATTACCTCTCCGCCATCCCGATCCAAGATCGCCTGGTGGGAAACTAAGAAATCAACACATAATACACTCCTGGAAATGGAAAAAAGAACACATTGACACCGGTGTGTCAGACCCCCCATACTTGCTCCGGACACTGCGAGAGGGCTGTACAAACAATGATCACACTCACGGCATAGCGGACACACCAGGAACCGCGGTGTTGGCCGTCGAATGGCGCTAGCTGCGCAGCATTTGTGCACCGCCGCCGTCAGTGTCAGCCAGTTTGCCGTGGCATACGGAGCTCCATCGCAGTCTTTAACACTGGTAGCATGCCGCGACAGCGTGGACGTGAACCGTATGTGCAGTTGACGGACTTTGAGCGAGGGCGTATAGTGGGCATGCGGGAGGCCGGGTGGACGTACCGCAGAATTGCTCAACACGTGGGGCGTGAGGTCTCCACAGTACATCGATGTTGTCGCCAGTGGTCGGCGGAAGGTGCACGTGCCCGTCGACCTGGGACCGGACTGCAGCGACGCACGGATGCACGCCAAGACCGTAGGATCATACGCAGTGCTATAGGGGACCGCACCGCCACTTCCCAGCAAATTAGGGACACTGTTGCTCCTGGGGTATCGGTGAGGACCATTCGCAACCGTCTCCATGAAGCTGGGCTACGGTCCCGCACACCGTTAGTCCGTCTTCCGCTCACGCCCCAACATCGTGCAGCCCGCCTCCAGTGGTGTCGCGACAGGGGTGAATGGAGGGACGATTGGAGACGTGTCGTCTTCAGCGATGAGAGTCGCTTCTGCCTTGGTGCCAATGATGGTCGTATGCGTGTTTGGCGCCGTGCAGGTGAGCGCCACAATCAGGACTGCTTACGACCGAGGCACACAGGGCCAACACCCGGCATCATGGTGTGGGGAGCGATCTCCTACACTGGCCGTACACCTCTGGTGATCGACGAGGGGACACTGAATAGTGCATGGTACATCCAAACCGTCATCGAACCCATCGCTCTACCATTCCTAGACCGGCAAGGGAACTTGCTGTTCCAACAGGACAATGCACGTCCGCATATATCCCGTGCCACCCAACGTGCTCTATAAGGTGTAAGTGAACTACCCTGACCAGCAAGATCCCCGGATCTGTCCCCCATTGAGCATGTTTTGGACTGGATGAAGCGTCGTCTCACGCGGTCTGCACGTCCAGCACGAACGCTGGTCCAACTGAGGCGCCAGGTGGAAATGGCATGACAAGCCGTTCCACAGGACTACATCCAGCCTCTCTACGATCGTCTCCATGGGATAATAGCAGCCTGCATTGCTGCGAAAGGTGGATATACGCTGTACTAGTGCCGACATTGTGCATGCTCTGTTGCCTGTGTCTATGTGCCTGTGGTTCTGTCAGTGTGATCATGTGATGTATCTGACCCCAGGAATGTGTCAATGAAGTTTCCCCTTCTTGGGACAATGAATTCACGGTGTTCTTATTTCAATTTCCAGGAGTGTATATTCATTGAAGTTAGTGCAGCCCACAGCGTGATTAATCAGCATGATTAATCAGTTCATGCTAACGCATCGAGCTTGGAATTAATAGACCAACATATGAGTAACCTCTATCACACATTTATCAGCTAGTCAAAAATTAACACTCCTTCATTTAGCCAATCAGACAATGTCAAACTCTGTAATCATGTGAGGATCAAACCTGTCTCTTGTCAGTAGTACATATCCTACTGAGTGGAATCAAAGTTTAATTCAGCCTATAACCAAGACTGACAACCGTAAGTCGCCAGGTGACTACAGGCCGATCAGCATACTACCTGCAATATCTAAAGCCCTAGAATACATCGTCCATGAACAGCTGACGGATTACCTCAAAACTCATAACGTCCATGACGAATATCAGTCAGGCTTTCGAAAGCACCATGGTACAGCACCTGCATTAATCAAAGTAACTGATGGCAGTAAACATGCTATGGACAGACGTGAAGCTACTATCCTAACACTGCATGACCTTAGCAAGGCTTTTGACACAGTTGACTTCGATATATTACTAATTAAAATGAAACAGCTGAATTTCTCAAACAGCGCAATACACTGGTTCGACAGCTACCTCAAAAACAGAAGTCAACAAGTCATTTGTGGGTCGGAAAAGTCATCATGGAAAATCGTGCGCTCTGGAGTTCCCCAAGGCTCTGTCCTTAGTCCACTACTATTCTCACTGTACATTAATGATATTTCTTCAGTGATTCACTCCTGCAACTATCATCTTTATGCCGACGACACCCAACTGTACATAAGTGCAAGCCCCAAAAACATTGCTGGCGCAGTAGCGAGTATGAACGCAGATCTTTGCTCTGTTTCTCGATGGGCACAGAACCTAGGTCTGAAACTAAACCCCAAGAAATCCTAGGTCATACTTATATCTCATCCAAAGTTAATGAGCAGGTACTTTCGCAAAACAGTCCCTAAAATACTCCTCAATGGTACCCAACTACCATACCAAAAAACGGTAAAAGACCTTGGAATAATCTTGGATGAACACGCAAACTGGGAAGAACAACAGTCACAGATTGCCGGAAATCGCTCTCCCCCCTACATGCAATTCAAAAATTTAGAAAAATATTTCCAATCCATGTTAAACAAACATTAGTCCAAACACTAGTCTTGCCTAACCTTTATTACTGCGATGTAGTTCAACACGGTACAAATGGTGAAAATTCTAGATGCCTCGAGTTAGTGATGAATGCTTGCGTTAGATACGTGTTCAATATTCGGTTGTATGATCATATCAGTCCTTCATACTCCCAGCTAGGTTGGATACGCCCACATAAGGCACGCGATCTCCACACGATGTGCTTACTTCATCGATTTCTTAGCCACTGGTGCTCCCAATACTTATCTTCTCACATTAAACACCTATCATCATTCCACAATCGCAACACCAGATTGGATACGTCTATCATCTTGGCTGTACCTTTACATAACACAAAATCTTTCTCCGTGTCATTCTCCATCTCAGCCATACGACTATGGAACGCGCTCGCCTGTGATCTGCGTCTTACCCAGAACTACTCAACATTCAAGAGGGAACTCAAAACGTACATGCTAGGGACAGTATAACAACCACTGTTGTGCCCCTCCTATCTCTATCTTTCTCCTCTCCATCACAACTTCGAATTTTACCATTCTACTTCTCTTCCTGTAACCTATCTACCTCTTATATATCTCTTTCACCCCATTCTATCGCCTTATATCTCTGCTCGATGAGAATAACTCACAAGCTGCAAGAACATAACGAGAAAATTCCCAACTAATAATGGGACTGACATTCACAAAAGAAAAGTATGTTTACTTTCATACAAATAGTCATTATTATTATTATTATTATTATTATTCTTGATTGTTATAATTATTTTTTATTGTTACAATTATCATTGTACTACTGTTATAATATCTATTTTTTTCTTTAAAATCAATACTGCATAATACGCTGTTTGTCCTTAATGTTATGTAGAAACTGTAACTCGTTCAATCTGAGTATGGCTGGTTAGGTGTAAGAGAGGGCCTGAAGGCCCTAATCTTGCCAGGTAAAATAAATGCATAAATAAATATTAAGATATGACCATGTATGAGGTTATCCAAGTAAGAACCAACATCATAAATTTATTAGCTGTGATAGTCTTATAAACTACCACTAAACAAAATATGGATCAGGAAAATAAAGCTATGGCGATTATTATCAGTTACAGTAATGCTTATGTCACTAAAATCTCTAAAGCAATGTCATTTGTCACTGATGTGTGGAAAAGCGACTGGGTTAAAGGTTCATCGTCATGCTGAATGTTAAAAAAACGTGGTCGATCAACTAGAGACAGTAGTAACAATATAAATTACCAACACTTAAAAATAAAGTCCATAAAGTAGAATTCTATGGGACAAAATTATGGACAAAAAATACTTTCAGTTAATAATATTTGCCATTAACTTGCATAATTAATCCACCTACAGCTAAAGCAATCAGACATTGCCATAGTCATAGTCTTATGAGGCATTAAAAAAGGAATGTGTACAGCCACTAGGCTGCAACCAAAACATAATCAGTATTCTAGCAATTTAATGTGATATACTTCTCTGCATGTCAGACAGCTACTGATAAGCAGATTATCTAGCTATGTAAGCAGAAAGTGGATATTTGCATTATGGTATTTATCTCATTCTGATAATTCCATTATATGTTGTTAGAAACATGTTATTCTTTAGTCTTTACGATGGTAGAGGATATTTTTATCTTAAAGTAATTAATTATGCAAAAATACCTTATGTAAAGTAATTTTAAATGTTTATTACTTTATCTTCTTGAGAACGATTGGTTGGAATACAACTTTGTTGCGAGATGTATGATTAGTATTGTCTTCATCTTGGCTAGAAATATACTATCTTTGTAGTCTATAGTATCTTTGTAGGCTTTGATCTTTGAACTGTTTGCTATGAATTCTGGCCTTGTAATTCTAGTGTCTATCTAGTGTTGGTTATCTTCAGTGAGTTGCTCTCCAGACAGGTATCATACTTGTAATGTTGGAAAGGAACGATACTTTTTGGTTTCGGTACGTAATGTTGGCTACAGGTCAATTTTTCGACATCAGTAATTTTCCTGTTGTTACATTCGAAATATTTTAAGTTATTTCCTTTCTACATTTTGATATGATTTGCGTTTTGTAATTCGTACAGGACTGTAGACATTGCTTATGACCGAATCGGTCAGGATAAAATATAAATGAAGCCATAATTTGCGAATTATTCATTTTATAAAGTTAATATAATTCACTGGTCAACTTTTGGCAACACTGATTGATGTCATATTGCCCTATGGTCTAATCTCTTCTGACTCAGAAATTCGAATGGGTGGTGTGCCTTTCCACTTCCTTCCACATCTGCCAAATCCTTAACATTATCCGCCAACATATTGAGTTCATGTTCCAAATTTAAATTTGCGTCCATAGCAGTCAATCTCAGTGACTCAAATCTCGATTATAATCATTGAAATGTGATGGCTTGTTAGGTCAATTGCTCCTTTAGACTCCCATCACGTCCCAAAATTTTCAGTGCAGACTTTAGTTAGAATCTCTCCCTTATTCCTTCTCTGTTGCATACTCGATGTTTCCAGTCACGACCCACTCTTCTCCCACTTAGTTGTCATTTAATTTGTTCCCTTTCAGTTACCATGATACTATCTTCCACCGTCTGCCCTAAGGCTCTAGTTAAAAAGTTATACCTTCTCGGAACTTAATGGTAAAGTTATGAAACGTCTGATCCGAACAACTTCGTATTTCATCGCTCTTCGCTGAAAACCATTCATCTGTTTCCCCACACTCCTTTGTACTACGTTCCTGCTCACTTTTAACTCAGTTAATTTTTCATCTACTTTTTCTGCTAGCCTTTTGGTTTGGTTAATTGTCATCTTATATTCTCACTCTATTTCCCTAAACTTTGTCTTTTTACCCACATTCAAACCGAAATTCTTAAGGCACTCCATCAATGATATTTGGTTAGCTGACCATTAGTTAACACATCCTGCTCACGCATTTACATATCTGTTATTGCATTGGTCAACAGTAGAGAACCTGATAGCTCAGTGATGTTATTTTCCAAGCTTAAACTGGTAGATTTTGCACAATCCAATTGCACAATTCTACGACTATTAAGGGTCCCAGAACTGGCTATGGTTTCTTGTCCACAAACTGTAGCTCTGTTTTATTGCCCTTATCCTCCAGTGTCAAATCTGACATGTAAATTTTCCACTAGCCCATTGCCTACATTATCTTCATCTCGCGCGTTAAGAGGAGTTGGGCTACAGAGTGCTGCAGCAACTGTCGTAGGAGAGCTGGAAAGGCGCATAAACGATCAGCGAACAATTTAACACAGTAAACAGAAGATTTACTTAACTTACTCAATGCTTATGATACCCGTAACAAATAACGCTGCAAGAAACAGAGTCCAGTTGATACGCTAGCAACAAGGATGAGGCCCTCTGAACTAAATCATGAACAATGATGTTGGAAGAGCGACTATGCAACGTCTGTGTAGCGTCAAATAGCGAAGAGGCTCAGAGTGCCAGTGGGCTGTGAGGCTACTGCCAGCCATCTTGTATCAAGGCGGCAGAGGGCGTTCTTGTACAGAGCCACTGGAGACATGGATCAGTGGGAGTACACCATTGGGTCCGCGAGACCCTACAAGAGTGCTATCGGTGTCTGAAGGGAACTTGGAATTCCTTCGCCAACCTTGACACCGCTAGGGTGGTACCGACAAGAATCCCATATACTGACCTTCTCTGACTGCTTCTAATAATTATAGTCTTTTCGCTCAGTTAGAGAGGGCGGTAGCTAAACAATCCCGTAAACAGAAATTGCTCTCAATGAAATGACCCAACGGACAATTTAGTAGGACCCTTAAAACTCGGTATGCCAAAAAGCCTTATTATTCAACCCTAAGAAACTAACACTTTACTCAATCTATTCATATAGTTCTGCTCAGATCGGTCGAGAACTGATGGCCCTCGCCAATTTAACAAACGGTCTAAGTTCCCCTGAGATACTATCTTCCGTCAACGATCGTGATCATTGGCCATCCACCTCGGTACTCTCTACTTCCGTACCTTCCTACATCGCATGTATTCTGTGGCAATGGTACACTTGTTGGCATGCATTTTCTGGGCCATATGCTGTTTCGTTGATGCAATTACCATCGCGCTAGTCTCCCATTCCGATACTGGTAACAGTTATTGTGTCCCACACTTTCTAATATTTTCATCCACCGATTCACTCTTCTTTTACTTAAGTGTCCCCGCACTGTCCCTGCAATCTGATGCAGAGTGTTTCAATCGTTCTTACTGCAGAAAAAATAGCCATTCGTTGTTCTTGAGCAGTACACGTCGGATTATCATGATACCTTTCTGGTCATTGTAGTTCCTCTACATGCCAATGATATTTAAAGTAACATTTCGGTTATGTAGTAAAATACCTGAATATATTGACGCCAGCTGAAATTGATGAAGTTTAATACACTTTTACTCTGTCACTTCCGATGCCACTGAGTCACTAAAATGTTTCACGGCAGTCGATATTTGTGGAATGTTTGTTACAATCCTAAAATGTCAACTTGTTCGTATATTGGATTTCAAAGTAATTGCCCCTGAGTGTTACAATGAAATGATACACAGCTACAAGTGGCTCAAAAGCAGCTCAAATACTGCTGTTCAACTACGGAGTCTTAACAAAATGAACGGTTTCCGGATGATAAAGAACACGATCATGTGTCTTCCAATAACTATGGCACAATGTGCAGATGCTAGGAAAGTGTAAAACAAAACGGCAAGACACTGAAAGTTGAATAAATGACTATCACCGAAGAATTAGCTCACACTAACGTATGTTAATCCAGAATGAGATTTTCACTCTGCAGCGGAGTGTGCGCTGATATGAAACTTCCTGGCAGATTAAAACTGTGTGCCCGACCGAGACTCGAACTCGGGACCTTTGCCTTTCGCGGGCAAGTGCTCTACCAACTGAGCTACCGAAGCACGACTCACGCCCGGTACTGACAGCTTTACTTCTGCCAGTATCCGTCTCCTACCTTCCAAACTTTACAGAAGCTCTTCTGCGAAACATGCAGAACTAGCACTCCTGAAAGAAAGGATACTGTGGAGACATGGCTTAGCCACAGCCTGGGGCGAAAGGCAAAGGTCCCGAGTTCGAGTCTCGGTCGGGCACACAGTTTTAATCTGCCAGGAAGTTTCAACGTATGTTAATAATTTCTTATACTCGTAACACTTTCGTGCAGGTGGTAACGATCCTCTCAAGAGGAAGATCTATTGATGGATTGCCTGCATGAATTGTAGCTAACGATGAATCATACCGAACGGAGAGATGATAAGTACCACGTGACCTATTGACTATGGACTTACGTTAATCCTAAGCTTATTGTGGGCGTCGTACATCTCGAGACTAAATCTACCCAGAGCGCGACGACAGCGCTCGATAATAACCATCCTGAATTTCGACGCTGGAAAAAATCACAGCTGACAGTTCCTACCACGCAGACAACTCCTGGTGCAGATCGCAATCTTCTGAGCCAATGACTAGCCTTGCATTTTTGTAATCTGCTGTCATTCTGTAAGAGTGACATCGTACTTCCTTCTTTATACTCCAAGGAGTTGTCTATCTATTGTAGGGCTTGAAATGCAGCCGCACAATAACGCGTGCCGTTCAGTTTCTTTTATATCTGCATTACGAATTGTTTTTCTTTTTTTTCAGTTCTTTGGTCAGTGTCTTGATTATTGTCGACTGCAAAGCGCTGGAGCAATGCGCCTTTGCCATTTCAAGAAAGCAGTTATCTCTTTTTTGCGACGCTAAGGTATTTGAACCCAAGTCAGTCAGCAAGAGTAATAGGCGGTAGTTTCGTTTACTACGGTCACGCGGTTCGCAACAAACAAAGAATTCTAAGACTTGGCCGGTCTTCATTCGTTGGGTCAGGTGTGCCGAATCTCCGCTCGTAGCAACTTGTAGAGTGCCATATCAAGGAGTTATATGGACCTCAGTCTAGTGCACGAGACTGAAGCTTTTGAACAGCAAATTTTGATGTAATATCGTGAGGTGCATATCACTACGCACACTGAATTTAGTTTCGTTTATAAATGTGCTTTACAGAATTATTTGATTTTGATAAGCGTCACTCAGTCGGGCTCCTTACCGTGTGGTAACTTCGTGTGCTATCTGAGGATCTTTGTCTTAGCACTTGTTCTACAGTATATGTGATCTGAAATCCATTTCAATGATCTGCAGTATGAACCGTAAGTGACTTAAACACAGCTTATCTTCACTTTAAATCATGCCCTTATTCCAAATGGAATATTACACTGAGGTGACGCAAGCCGTGCAACAGTGATATGCACATGTACAGAGGTCAGTAGTATTCCGTGCTCAAGGTACAATATGGCAGTACACTAGCGGAGCTGTCATTCGCACGCTGGTCGTGTGACGAGGGCCTCCCGTCGGGTAGACCGTTTGCCTGGTGCCAGTCATTCGATTCGACGCCACTTCGTTGACTTGAGCGTAGATGGAGATGAAATGATGACGATTATTAGGACAACACAACACCCAGTCCCTGAGCGGAGAAAATCTCCGACCCAGCCGGGAATCGAACCCGGGCCCTTAGGATTGACATTCAGTCACGCCGATCACGCAGCTACCGGGGGCGGACCGCACGCAGGTGATTCATGTCAAAAGGTTTCCAACGTGATTATGGCCGCACGGCAGGAATTAACAGACTAAACTCCGAATGGTAGTTGGAGGTAGATGCATGGGACATTCAATTTCGAAAATCGTTAGCGAATGCGGTATTCCGAGATATGCAAAGGCGGCCGCTGTCCTAGGCGCTTTAGTCCAGAACCACGCTTCTGCTACGGTCGTAGGTTCGAGTCCTGCCTCGGGCACGGATGTGTGTGATGTCCTTAGGTTAGTTAGGTTTATGTAGTTCTAAGTCTAAGAGGCTGATGACCTCAGATGTTAAGTTCTGTAGTGCTTAGAACCATATGAATATTTTTTTTTACATATACAGAGTCAAAAGTGTGCCGAGAATACCAAATTTCAAGCATTACTTCTGACGACGGACAACGCCCCGCGCAGGACCTTTAATTAACGACCGAGAGCAGCGGCGTTTGCGTTCAGATGTTAGGGCTAACAGACAAGCTACACTGTGTGACATGACTGTAGAAATCAATGGGGGACGTGTACGTTCGGACAGTGCCGCGAAATTTGGTGTCAGTGGACTACGACAGCAGAAGACCGAAGCGAATGGCTTTTTTAGCAGCACGACTTAATTGTAGCGGCGTTCCTGGGTTCATGACCATAACGGTAGGAGCCAAGACGACTGGAAAACCATGACCTGTTGAGATGAGTCCCAATTTCAGTTGATAATAGCTGATCGTAGGCTTCGACTGTGGTGCTGACCCCACGAAGCCACAGACTTAAATTGTCAACAAGGCACTGAACAACCTGTTGGTGGCTACATAATAGTGTGGACTATGTTTACATCAAACGGACTGGGATTGAACCGATCATTGACTGGAAATTGTTATGTGCGCCTATTTGGAGACCATTTTAAGACATTCATTGATTTCACATACCCAAACAACGATAGAATTTTTATGGATCACAATGAGCCATGTCACCAGACCGCAACTGCTCAGACTGGTTTGAAGAACATTCTAAGCAATTCCAGTGAATGATTTGGCTACCCAGATCGCCTGACATAAATCTCATCAGACATTTATGGGACATATTCGAGAGATCAATTCGTGCACAAACTCCTGCATCGGCAACACTAACGCAGTTATGAACGGCTATAAAGGCGGGATGGGTCAGTATTTCTGCAGGGGACTTCCAACGATTTGCTGAGTCCATGCCGCGTCGAGTTGCTACACCTGGGCGGCCAAAGGAAGGTCTTGCACGATATTAGAGGGCACCCAGTGACTTTCGTCAGTATATTTTCGTAATGTGATTTTGAGATACTGTACAGAAAACATTTATAGTCGATCTATTTCAGTGTGTGAGAACAGCCGCCGGAGCTGAATTGTGGGTTTCACTGTTTATTCAGTTCTAGTATTTGCTAATTAAATTTTCCTTCAGGTAGTCGATAATGTACTTCGCCTTTCCTCTTAACCAGCACCTTACCTTGCAGCAAGGCGTACGTAGTAGAATTTCATACTGAGCAGCACGTGGGGCTACAACGTTTCCTGTCCTTGCGCAAACTTGGCCTAGCGCTGCCTATGCGGTGACTGCCCATACTCTGGAGTTGGACTTCGGGTGTGCTGCTTTGGCTTATGGACATTGCCACGTAAACCGTCCTTGATTCGCTTTGTCGTGATACAGGAATGACGGCGAGCACCGTTTCTTAACGGCTTGCGCTGACACTTCTCGGTGTGGAAAAAATAGGAAGAATGCCATCAGATATAAGTTCATCTCAATTTATTTTATAGCCTACAAGTTTAGGTGATATAATACGCCATCATCAGGGCCTCTATACTACACTACTGGCCATTAAAACTGCTACACCTCGAAGACGACGCGCTAAAGAGAAGAAATGTAGCCGACAGGAAGAAGATGCTGTGACATGCAAATGATTAGCTTTTCAGAGCACTGACACAAGGTTGGCGCCGGTGGTGACACTTATAACGTGCTGACATGAGGAAAGTTTCCAACCGATTTCTTATACACAAGCAGCAGTTGACCGGCGTTGCCTGGTAAAAGGTTGTTGTGATGCCTCGTGTAAGGAGCACAAATGCATACCATCACGTTTCCGACTTTGATAAAGATCAGATTGTAGCCTATTGGGATTGCGGTTTTTCGTATCACGACATTGCTGCTCGCGTTGGTCGAGATCCAATGACTATTAGCAGAATATGGAATATGGAGTGGAATGAGGAGGTACTGAATAGGATTGGGGAGAAGAGAAGTTTGTGGCACCAATTTAGTATTGGAGGGCAGCGTTGAGGGTAAAAATCGTAGAGGGAGACCAAGAGATGAATACACTAAGCAGATTCAAAAGGATGTAGGTTGCAGTAGGTACTGGGAGATGAAGAGGCTTGCACAGGATAGAGTAGCATGGAGAGCTGCATCAAACCAGTCTCACCGCAACAACAACAACATAGAATCGGTGGCTTCAGGAGGGTAATACGGGACGCCGTGCTGGATCCCAACGGCCTCGTATCACTAGCAGTCGAGATGACAGGCATCTTATCAGCATGGCTGTAACGGATCGTACAGCCACGTCTCGATCCCTGAGTCAACAGATGTGGACATTTGCAAGACAACAACCATCAGCACGAACAGTTCGACGACGTTTGCGGCAGCAGGGTCCATCATCTCGGAGACCATGGCTGTGATTACCCTTCACGCTGCATCAGAGACAGGAGCGCCTGCGATGGTGTACTCTACGACGAACCTGAGTGCGCGAATGGCAAAACGTAATTTTTTCGGATGAATCCAGGTTCTGTTTACAGCATCATGATGGTCGCATCCGTCTTTGGCGACATCGCGGTGAACGCACATTGGAAGAGGCTATTCGTCATCGCCTTACTGGCGTATCACCCGGCGTGATGGTATGTGGTGCCATTGGTTACACGTCTCGGTCACCTCTGGTTCGCATTGACGGCACTTTGAACAGTGGACGTTATATTTCAAGTGTGATACGACGCATGGCTCTACCCTTTATTCGATCCGTGTGAAACCCTACGTTTCAGCAGGTTAATGCACGACCTCATGTTGCAGGTCCTGTAGGGGGCTTTGTGGATACAGAAAATGTTCGACTGTTGCCCTGGCCAGCACATTCGCCAGATCTCTCAGCAACTGAAAACGTCTGGTCAATGGTGGCCGAGCAACTGGCTCGTCACAGTACGCCAATCACTGTTCTTGATGAACTGTGGTATCGTGTTGAAGCTGCATGGGCAGCTGTATCTGTACACGCCATCCAATTTCTGTTTGACTCAATGCCCAGGCGTATCGAGGCCGTTATTACGGCCAGAGGTGGTTGTTCTGGGTACTGGTATCTCCGGATCTATGCACCCAAATTGCGTGAAAATGTAATCACATGTCAGTTTTAGTATAAAATATTCGTCCAATGAATACCCGTTTATCATCTGCATTTCTTCTTGGTGTAGCAATTGTAATGGCCAGCAGTGTAGATAGTGGCAGAATATTCCAACGACAACGTATGTTTGCCATATGAGACGTGTGAGAAATGTAATAAGACTGACAACAATCTGGCAACGCTGTGTTGGTCTACACCTGTAGACGGAGTGTTCATCTCTTCCAGAAACTGAATCCGAGTTTAAGCTCCGTAGAGCTATAATGTGAATCTCTGATAAAGTTGGGTTTTTATCGTGCATTACGAGAACAGGACAGCTGATTTTAGAGCTGTAATATGCCACTAAATGTTGTGTATAGCTTGGAAAATCCGCGTGTGTGTCCTTTGAAGAGTTGAAACTGGCCTATGGAGAACAGTCCTTATCAAGCGCATATATTTCCTTTACTTACAGCTTTGCTGCGATTTTTAAAGAAGATAAGAGTTCTAGATTATACAAGCAAGGAGATCTTTTACAGCTTTCAATGTAAGGAAAAGTATAGAGTGTGTATTCGTAACTACATACAACAAACGTGTTATTTACAAAGAAAATTGCCCTTTTTAATGTCGATCATTTGAGTGAGGATGAGGCTTGGAAAGCGCTGGAGGTATTCTGGTATTTTTTGACATACTGAGTGATAAATTAAGAGTCACCGTTAAGAAGAATGCAGGTCATGGATCAGATCCCCATCTGTCAATACGCTTATCGGTCCCCCTCTGAAATGAATGTGTTGCGGAAATGATCGATCAGTTGTTGGTGGATGGTGTTATTAGGCTGACTGTGTCTCTGTACCAGTCCCCTATTTTTCTACTTCGTAAGCACAGTGGTGAGGATTATTGCCAGTAGTTGATTATCGCTCCCTTCACGAAAAGGTAGTGTGACAGTCGGTGCCACTGCCTGACCACCATAAATGGTTTTCAGGAACTCAGTGTTTCATCATACTAGATCTTAATCAGGCCTGTCATTAGCTGCCGCAGATCAAAGAGTCAAAGCACTTCTCAGCATTTTGTACGCACTGGAATTTGTTTGAATGTAATCTGTTCATTTCTGGTTAGTCACTGGACTGACGCTATTGCTGAGGAGCAAACTTGAAATGTGTTTACAATTATTTAGAAAACACTTTAATGTATAGTAAAACCTACGTTGATCAACTTGACGTCTGCACCAGGTTCAGCATTGTTTATGGGAAGCAGGCCTGACTTCAAACCTCACAGAGTAAATTTAGCACGCATGGAGTTTTGCTACTTGGGGCACATAGCATTAGCCCACGTAATTAAGGTCGACCACGATCCTCGAGAACACGTCTACCTCTTCTCTGCACCTAAAGACCAGAAGCTCATAGCCAGATGCTAAAGGATGGTATTTTTTTAAATTTATCTCTAATATGCCAGACTGGCCATGTCAATAAATCAGTTGCGCTGAAAGGGTGAAGAATGTCTGTGGGCTGACACCCATCAATCCGCATTGAATGCCTAGAATATGGCCTAGGTTTCTGTGCCTGTCTTAACTGTTCCTGATTTTTGACGGCAAATTTGTCTTGCAAACCAACGCTTCTCTTTCAGAGACAGAGGACGTATTACTCTAAGACTGTGAGGGGGAGTACAAGTCAGTCACCTACTTCTGAAGGCACTGTCTCCCAGAGAAATGAACTACTCAGTATATGAGCTAGAGCCCTTTCACATCCTGTTCGAATTCGAGAAATTTAATTTCTACCTCAAATATAAATTACTCCAGTTGAAAAAGAATAACCAAGTTTTGACGTGCGTATCGGGCTTGGTCCCATAAACAGGAAGGATCGCCCACTGGACGATTACAATTTCCGGGTCCATTTTGATGTAAAGTATGTAAGAGTTTCGGACAACCAAGTGGATGCTGCTCTCATTTTCCATTGGGACTCGGGTGTAGTTGACACCCTGCAAGTTCACAAGCAGTCCATATGCGTTTCTGCTGGTCTGGAAGAGATTCCCACTCTGTTTGGTAGCTTAGGAGAAAAACAAGACCGGGATGTTCGTTTATAGGACGTCAAGCAACAGCTTAGAGATGGAAAACAGGTGTCGCATTATTCCGTCATTTAGTCCCCTTATGTTACCACCTGCTGTCCTGGGAATACAAAACCTTTTTGCCTTTTTGGGAAAATCTAACTTCACCAACTTTGATTGGCGACGTAAGGAAATTGGTGGACTGACCCCAAGAAGGTAAAATGGCTAAACCTAATTCTTATGCCAGGAGTGGAGATCTACATTTCAGTTGGGCAGAATATACTAAGGATAAGTTATTTTTGACTGTTTGGTGCCACTACCCCGCTCTAAAGCTGATAATCGCTACATACTAGTAGTAGTTGACGCATTTTCTGATTTTGTTTGGTTGCTTCTAGTAAATCATCGGATCAAAACGTTTTCGATGTTTGGGGCACAGAATGTTTCACTAAACGATAACGCGCCGGTCTTTTTGTCCGGGAAATTCATGAGGTTTTGTTTCAGTAGTGCTGTTTCTCACATCATGGCCGCTCCCCAGCCATTATTAAGTGAACGAGTTAATCGTAACCAGACGTCAGCTCTGTTTGTTTTTCACTCCCAGTCTGAGGCCAAATGGTATCAGTCTACATCTACATATACATCCATACTCCGCAAGCCACCTGACGGTGTGTGGCGGAGGGTACCTTGAGTACCTCTATCGGTTCTCCCTTATATTCCAGTCTCGTATTGTTTGTGGAAAGAAGGATTGTCAGTATGCCTCTGTGTGGGCTCTAATCTCTCTGATTTTATCCTCATGGTCTCTTCGCGAGATATACGCAGGAGAGAGCAATATACTGCTTGACTCCTCGGTGAAGGTATGTTCTCGAAACTTCAACAAAAGCCCGTACCGAGCAACTGAGCGTCTCCCCTGCAGAGTCTTCCACTGGAGTTTATCTATCATCTCCGTAACGCTTTCGCGATTACTAAATGATCCTGTAACGAAGCGCGCTGCTCTCCGTTGGATCTTCTCTATTTCTTCTATCAACCCTATCTGGTACGGATCCCACACTGCTGAGCAGTATTCAAGCAGTGGGCGAACAAGCGTACTGTAACCTACTTCCTTTGTTTTCGGATTGAATTGCCTTAGGATTCTTCCAATGAATCTCAGTCTGACATATGCTTTACCGACGATCAACTTTATGTGATCATTCCAATTAAAATCACTCCTAATGCGTGCTCCCAGATAATTTATGGAATTAACTGCTTCTAGTTGCTGATCTGCTATATTGTGGCTAAATGATAAGGGATCGCCATCAACTGGCGAAATTTCACGTTTAACAAAGCTGTACACGAAACCTATAACACTGCAACAGACAATCTGATGGGTTCGTCTCCAGTAAACTCGCCCAGGTTAAATCGGTGGTCATGAAATGACCTACTTCCTGAGGATTTTACTGTGAAGTACGTCGAGAAAAACTGGGAAATTGCTGGGAACAATATTCGCCATGACACGTATCCTGACTCGCTAAATTTGCGTACTATGTTTTTCTAAAACTTTTGGCCAGAGATCGAATCCGGAAGAAGTTATTGCTAAGGTGCTCCTTCGCTTTGTGTAGCAACATGAGGTCATCAGTTTGATCCCCCAGTCAATTTCCGAGCCACAGAGAGGCAGCCCAGAGCAAATCTGCATCAGCTCAAAATTAGAACTAATAACCAGAATGCTGACCACAGGTTCTCCCTTGAAACCCAGGGTCTCATCCTCATCCCCCCCACGCCCCACGCTCCTCCCCCCTCGATTCCCCCCCCCCCGGGGTTTTCCTTTAATAGAGGAGAACTGAGGGTAGAGTTGCTTAGTTCCAGTATCTGGAATGGTGGCGCCTTGGCTGCTCGACTATGGATTGTGGGTATGTGCCACGTGATCTGCCGCGGTTGATTGTTTTCATGGAGCGTCGCGTAGTACCTGAGAGCAGTGGTGGTCACTCATCTTGTCTGTGCGGTTAATGTTTCCATCGCGAGCCAAGCCTTCGCTTGCTGTGGAGTTGCAACTTTGCCCTGCCTATGCGACGAGCAGCTACACCGAAGCGCTAAAGAAACTGCTACGGGTATGCGTATTCATATACAGAGATATGTAAACAGATAGAATACGGCGCTGCAGTCGACAACGCCTATATAAGACAACAAGCATCTGGAGCAGTTGCTAGATC
This sequence comes from Schistocerca gregaria, assembly GCF_023897955.1. Taxonomy (NCBI): domain Eukaryota; kingdom Metazoa; phylum Arthropoda; class Insecta; order Orthoptera; family Acrididae; genus Schistocerca; species Schistocerca gregaria. Next base: position 695,699,167 of record NC_064922.1, on the reverse strand, counting down.
AGTTACTGCTGCTACAGTGGCAGTTTATCAAGACTGAAGTGAGTTTGGACGTGTTTACAGTCGGCGAACGAGCGATGGGACACCACTCTGAGGTGGCGATGAAGTGGCGATTTTCCTGTAAGACCATTTAACTAGTTACCCTGAATATAATGAACCCGGTAAAACATCAAACCTCCGACATCGCTGCGGCCGGAAAAGGATCCTGCAAGAACGTGGTAAGCAACGACTGAACAGAATCGTCGAATGTGACATAATTGCAACCCTTCCGCAAATTGCTGCAGATTTCAATGCAGGGCCATCAACAAATGTGAGCGTGCGAACTATTCAACGAAACATCATTGACACGAGCTTTCGGAGCCTGGGCCCGTCAACAGGGACTTTGGACTCTCGATGACTGGAAACGTGTTGCCTCGTCGGACGAGTCTCATTTCAAATTGTATCGAGCGGATGGGTGTGTACGGTTATGGAGACGAACTCATGAATCCATGGACCCTGCATGTCAGCAGGGGACTGTTCAAGCTGGTGGAGGCTCTGTAATCGTGTGCGGCGTGTGCAATTGGAGTGATATGGGACCCTTGATACGTCTAAATACGACTCTTAACAAATGACACGTGCGTAAGCATCCTGTCTGATCACCTGTATGCATTCATGTCCAGTGTGCATTCCGTCGGTGTTTGGCAATTACAGCAGGATAATGCGACACACCGCAGGTCCATAATTGCTACAGAGACAGAGTGACTCCAGAAATACTCTTCCGAGTTTAAACACTTCTGGTGGCCACCAAACTCGCCATACACAAACATTATTGAACATATCTGGGATGCTTTGCAAAAGGGCTGTTCAAATGTGATCTCCACCCCCTCGTATTCTTATCGATTTATAGAAAGCCCTGCAGGATTCATGGTGTAAGTTCCCTCCAGCACTACTTCAGACATTGGTCGAGTCCATGACACGTCGTGTTGCGGCACTTCTGCGTGCTCGCAGGGGCCCCACGTGTATCAGTGTCTTTGGCTCTTCAGTATATATTCTGGAGTTGAGGCGGTTTCCTGCTACCTCAACTGGCGGACGTGGCCACATACACCTTCCGTGATTCGCTTTGGTCTGATGCAGGAACAACGGTGAGCACCATTTCCTATGGGCGCGAAGTGTTGGCCATGAGTCGTGAGACGCCACCTCCCCCCGCCCCCCCCCCTCTCCACCCTTCTGAGTGTCGTTTGTTACTTAAAAGCAAACTGATTAAGGTCGCTCTACTGGCCGTGTTTGGCAGATGTCTTTATGTCTATCGGTATCTTGACGATGATGATGTTTGGTTCGTGGGGCGCTCAACTTCGCGGTTATCAGCGCCCGTGCAAATACCCAGTATTTACATAGTCCAGTCTCGCCACTTTCAGGAATGATAATGAAATGATGAGGACAACACAAACACCCAGTCCCCGGGTGGAGAAAATCCCCAACCCAGCCGGGGATCGAACTTGGAACCCCATGAACCAGAGAGGTCTTCCATCTTGACGATCAGAGTCTATCTAAATGAAATTATTTAATTGGTAGAGGGTGCCAGTTTCACAAGGCGTATATGTCCTCTAAATTAAAATTCAGTGTCTGCCATTTCCGGTATTTGAGGGTCTTTGGATTTTCTTATTTTTGGAGCTAGGGGGCCAAGTGTAGTCCTTTGTATGTCCTCACATTTTTGTTGTATTGGTGCTCCAGCTATTGCCTGTCGTTCACTTGTTCTGTAAATTTAATTTGTACTCTGTGTGTATGTTTTAGAACTGTCCGAGACGTCGGCCAAAACTGGGCCATTCTTGAAATTACTTAATTCAAGTGCCCTACGTCCTACGGTTGCGTGGAATTTTGGTGCTGATAAAAGTGGTTTGTAAAGCCCTCAGTCTGTTTCCCGGCTGTATACATTATATCAATTTTTCTGTCTTCTAGATTACACATATTAGTAAAATAGTAATTCCCTTTGGCTGCTTCACAGCCGTCTATGCAAACTTAACATCTGTACTACTAATTTTCTCAGCTATGTAACTGATATTTTAAGTGCAGAACTCTGCTCTCACATAGATAATAATCCCCTCTGGTCGTCTTACAACTATGCATGTATTTTTTTTTAAAATTACAAGTAATTATATCTACGTGTTTGTAATTACTGATGTTATACACTGACATATTTGGTTCATGGGCGTGTATATTATTTCAAGCCACGGGCCTCTGTTAATGCAATTACTTACTACAGAAATTCCAGTTAAAAGGAAGAAATAATTTATATCAATTTTCTACTGTACATATTATCACGATTCGATTCCCCGTTGCTGTTTCACAATCGTGTATGTAAATTTACTTAAATTAATACTTTATCCTGCGTGTTTGGTGTGTATTGGTGTGATGGTCTATTCTCTCTGTCTCAGATGTATACGCCGGCCGCGGTGGTCTCGCTGTTCTAGGCGCGCAGTCCGGAACCGTGCGACTGCTACGGTCGCAGGTTCGAATCCTGCCTCGGGCATGGATGTGTGTGATGTCCTTAGGTTAGTTAGGTTTAAGTAGTTCTAAGTTCTAGGAGACAAATGACCGCAGCAGTTGAGTCCCATAGTGCTCAGAGCCATTTGAACCAACCATTTTGAATCAGATGTATATATTACTTCCATCGTCAACTTTCTGCTGATGTCAATTACAAAAACCGTCGCTTGAACACTTTTGATGCAATTTGGGTACTGACAATTATTACTTGCGTTTTTAAATTAAAAACCGACCTCTGTGGTAAATAAATAAATCAGTTTTCTTTCAGATGTTAGTTTACTTTCGCTCAGTACCTTACCACTCCGAGATCCTATCAATAGAACCTAGTATATAAGGACGCATTTCACTAACGTGTTTCTTTTTTTTTCTTTTCCCCTCGAACTTATAATTCAAAAGCGAGTTTCAGATCGTAAAGGAAGTTCGAAGCTTCTCTTCAGGCGTAGGAGATGAACGACTTGCACTTATTTTCAGGTTATTGATCACTGATGGGCAAATAACATTAAGACAGGTTTCAGTATATTTAAGAATCCGCCTGGATGCTATTTGTTAGCCTTGAGATAGTGAAAGTAGGAACTCAGTTCACAATTGATGTTTCATGTTCTGGATGGTGTTACTATCGAATGATATTTCCCCTATTGTTATGTTTTTGCGTGAACTTGCTCTCCCTGTGACTTTTCAACTTACGTCGCTTTAAACTTTAAAATTGTTTGTTCTATCTGAGGATACATTTCAGGGCACAAATAATTATTTTAGACTTGCAAGTAAAATTTCACAAAATACAAAGCGATTTACAAACTTTAGTAAGAGATTAATGCGGACCTTTCCATAATCCTAGGTTTTATTAGATGATCGAGTCGTAACTGGGAGTGCCACATTATGTCCATTTTACCTCACTGCCTTAGCTTGGAAGTAAATAATAATGCATTACCCTATATGTGTAATGCTCATCAACAGTTGTAACACACTGCAGCACAAGTACAGAGTACTCAATTGCAATAACGCTTTCGTCACTTTCGTGAAGTACTGTTGAAGAAGGGTTGTATATTCTGTAGCTACTTATCCATGTATACTAGTGTTCATTTGAACGTATAAAGTTTAATTCACTCCTCTTTTCAATTGTAAAGTTACTGAGTTAGTTCACGACAACTGCGACTGGTGAAATGTTTTATCCAGCCATCAAAAATTCCTTGTTCGTATTTTGGTCTTGAAAATAACTGTCATGGGATATTGAAAAGAAATAATATACAGCCACAATTATTACAAAAGCCGTACAAAATCTGCAATTCAGCTATAGCATTAGCCGTTTCTTGATGCCAAAGTACTTGCTTATGTATCTGCGAGCATCTTCGACTTGGTATATGAAGGAAGCTAACACGTTTTCAATAAATTGCTATTTTTGGAGGAACTGTGTACACTAAGATATACCAACATTGAAAATCGCTTGCAATCCCAACGAGGGCATCATGTTCGTAGAGACGATAAAGAACCTGTCGTGAAGAAGCGCTAATCATTAACTGCCTGCGTTGATTGTGATTCATTGGCGAGAGGTTCAGTAGCATGTGCAACAAAGTCGATCACGAACTCACATAAATCTATTTTATTGCAGGCGTTTATTATCCGCTCAACGGCGAGACGAGAGTGCTCTACATCAGCTATTATGAACCTCGTTGCTGGAAAGAATCGCATCTGACAGATCCTACCAAAAGGCAGACTGGTTGCCTCGGGCGGCTTTCTACAGATTCTCTGTCGAGCTGACAGTCTTCAGAAACTCTCATTCTAGCTACAAGATACATGACTAGTCTCATGTTTTTGTAACGTAGGGTACTATCATTACCCGATAATAATATCATCTTTCTTCACACTCTGAAAAAGTATGGAGATTATTGATTAGGTAATGATAACTAGAAATTACCTTCTAAAGAACATTAGGCATTTATTGGGATTTCCTAGATTTATAATATTTCTTCGTAGAACAATTAACATAACTGGACGCCATTCTTCTTCTATGTATAAAAATCATGATGACCTCAACACAACTTAAAATTCTATGGATCATTTTTACGCCATTAATTCTTCCATTTACTGTAACGAGTAGCATTAATAAATAAGGTCTCTCCTTTTGAGGCAGAAAGTACTGAAACGAACACACAGAAACAAGGAACTATCCATTCTAGTAGATCCCTCCTAGAGTTCACAGAAGCGAGGCCATTCCCAGCATCGTACGGAGGCATGTAGCATGGCTACCGCATTCTAATGAATTTGTGCCACTTGAACGTTATCTTTTATTTTCTGCCGCAGGATGTTCTTTATTGAACTCACTCACAATTTGTGTCGGATGGAGCAGTCCGTGAAACAGCACCAAGTCAATAGTTCGTACAGTTCAGTTCCCACTCTAGAACCCGTCGCCGAGCGAGGTGGTGCAGTGGTTAGCATACTGGCCTGGCGTTCCGTAGGTCGAAGGTTCAGTTCCCCGTCCGGTCATCCAGAGTTAGGTTATGTATGATTTTCCTAAATCACTTAAGAAAATGCCAGGATATTTTCTTTGGAAGAGCACAACCGGTTACCTTCCTTCCATCGATGTCGAACGGACGTTCAGCACTTATCTTTCCTAAAACTTCCTGGCAGATTGAAACTGTTTACCGGACCGAGACTCGAAGTCCGGACCTTTTTCCTTAGTGGGAAAGTGCTCTACCAACTGAGCTACCCGAGTTCGAGTCCATCTGCCAGGGGGTTTCACATCAGCACACATTTCACTGCAGAGTGAGCATCTCATTCTGGGAACTTATCTTCCTTCGCTACTAAATCCCGTCCTTAGACTATTGAGAAGCACTATCTGTAAGAAACCCAGGAGTGTCCACAGGCTAAATACGTGCAGTGCAGCAGTTGTGTGTGATCAGTAATGATTGGCAGTATTCGCCGACCGCTATGGCCCAGCGGTTCTAGGCGCATCTCTGCAACCACGCACTACACCGAGTCCTTATCAGATGTGAGCTTCCTTCGTATCAAATTGACAGCTTAAACAGAAAGAGCTTCAGTTTTACGTAAAGAACTTTTAATTCTAGCGCATATACTGGAAGTTGTTTTGGCTGAAGATAGTGTAACTCTAACTGTGTACCCGTGGTTTGTCAAAATAAGATATGGTCGACTTAGGAGCACCATGGGTTGAGCGAAATGCCTTACATATTTAGAAAGTAGTGGTAGATGAGAAATGGTGTAACTGTTACAACAACCAAGTGCTTGAAAATTCCGTTACCGTAACTGCAAGTTAAATATTAGTAGTTGGCTGTGATTTCAGTAACAACCAAGTGTAACATCCACGAGATGAATTTTAACTACAGTGCTACAAGAGGAAATTATGCCTCTAACAGTTATAAACATTATCTATCCGACATATGAATAAACAGTGAAATAAAACGATGATAAACATTAATTATTTATATAATATTTCATGATATAATTGGACATATCGATGTGTATCATATAAAACCAATGATAATTGTAAATTCCTTTTATGACCTACGTTTGTCCTCTTTTGTTTTTACCTTTCGTTGGTTGGCTTTTGTAGGTTGCGGACGCCAGACGTGTTTTAATCTGAGGACTGTTAAGAAATTGTAATTATTTGTTAATTATTACTTGAGAATAGAGTTCATTATTATTATAATTATGAGTGAATAATTATTTGTAACCTTAATTCATCTCTCAATAAGCATTATCTGTGTTATTTATTTATTTCCGCTGCAAAGAGCGCAGCCATTGATGATACCGATTTGTATCGCGTTCTTATCTGTGTTTCTTACGAAAGTGTCAAAGGTTTACTTGATGAAAATTAGTCTAAATAGTGCACAATAAGAAAGCAAAGTTTAATAAACATTTCAAATACTTACCCTGTTAAAAGGAAATTTGCTCTAACAAAAGAAAGTCTCTATCAATTGTCTGCCGCCATCTTAACAATTATCTCAGCGGAAAATTCAAATTACGCAACTCTGCAGACATAAATGCCGAAGGTAATAATAATGTGTAAAAATAAGTGTGCACCGGTAGTCCCGAACACATTTTAATGAAAATAATTCGAATCAGATTAGTCCTCTAAAAATCGTGCACATAGCACGACCCATATAAGAAACTTTTCTTGCTGATGTGTGGAATCGAAATTAATTATGCCCGAGTTACGAAGAATATTGTTTCAGGTAACATACGTCAGTGTTGTGGGCGGCTGATATTCGGTGGTTTTAACGATGATTTTGCTGAAGATAACTGTTTCCATTATAATCAATAGTTGCATAGAATCTGTTGTATGAACTGTGATTTAGTGACACTTACACTACTTACAGACAACACTTCAACACAACGTTAACTTGGAGTTCTTCAGCAACTTGAGCAAATCTGTAGCAGGGAGAAAAATTATTTAGTAATTACTCACTGTAAGGAAATAACATTTTCATTTTCAATTTAGTTAAAATACCGAACCACTGAATAACATAGCGAACCTCACACTGGCGCCCAGCGTGGGGCCACCAATGCGCATTTATTCATTTTAATAACTCAAATTGTGATCTGTTACAGGTACAGGGTACCAAAACAAACTATTAATCATTGTATATTTACGTGTTTCATAAGCACTGACATATCCCTACCAAACTGCTGTACGAATGTGTATCTGCGCTGGTGCGGGATACACGAGTAACTTCATATATGCAGTTCTGTTCACCTCTCACAATCAACATAGGTAGGAATAGAAGTTTATGTTCAGCAATTACACAGCAGCACAGGATCAACAACTGTTACGTGTGACACTGAAAATTTGAGATTAGTACCTGCAACCATAAGTAGTAATAATTGAATATTCTGGTAGCGAGAATAATATTTTAAGTGTTATTTGTGTATATGTGTTAGTTATAAGATTATTTTGTGTCAATTGGTGCTTGTCAGTGATTTATACACTCCTGGAAATGGAAAAAAGAACACATTGACACCGGTGTGTCAGACCCACCATACTAGCTCCGGACACTGCGAGAGGGCTGTACAAGCAATGATCACACTCACGGCACAGCGGACACACCAGGAACCGCGGTGTTGGCCGTCGAATGGCGCTAGCTGCGCAGCATTTGTGCACCGCCGCCGTAGGTGTTAGCCAGTTTGCCGTGGCATCGGAGCTCCATCGCAGTCTTTAACACTGGTAGCATGCCGCGACAGCGTGGACGTGAACCGTATGTGCAGTTGACGGACTTTGAGCGAGGGCGTATAGTGGGCATGCGGGAGGCCGGGTGGACGTACCGCCGAATTGCTCAACACGTGGGGCGTGAGGTCTCCACAGTACATCGATGTTGTCGCCAGTGGTCGGCGGAAGGTGCACGTGCCCGTCAACCTGGGACCGGACCGCAGCGACGCACGGATGCACGCCAAGACCGTAGGATCCTACGCAGTGCCGTAGGGGACCGCACCGCCACTTCCCAGCAAATTAGGGACACTGTTGCTCCTGGGGTATCGGCGAGGACCATTCGCAACCGTCTCCATGAAGCCGGGCTACGGTCCCGCACACCGTTAGGCCGTCTTCCGCTCACGCCCCAACATCGTGTAGCCCGCCTCCAGTGGTGTCGCGACAGGCGTGAATGGAGGGACGAATGGAGACGTGTCGTCTTCAGCGATGAGAGCCGCTTCTGCCTTGGTGCCAATGATGGTCGTATACGTGTTTGGCGCCGTACAGGTGAGCGCCACAATCAGGACTGCATACGACCGAGGCACACAGGGCCAACACCCGGCTTCATGGTGTGGGGAGCGATCTCCTACACTGGCCGTACACCTCTGGTGATCGTCGAGGGGACACTGAATAGTGCACGGTACATCCAAACCATCATCGAACCCATCGTTCTACCATTCCTAGACCGGCAAGGGAACTTGCTGTTCCAACAGGACAATGCACGTCCGCATGTATCCCGTGCCACGCAACGTGCTCTATAAGGTGTAAGTCAACTACCCTGGCCAGCAAGATCTCCGGATCTGTCCCCCATTGAGCATGTTTGGGACTGGATGAAGCGTCGTCTCACGCGGTCTGCACGTCCAGCACGAACGCTGGTCCAACTGAGGCACCAGGTGGAAATGGCATGGCAAGCCGTTCCACAGGACTACATCCAGCATCTCTACAATCGTCTCCATGGGAGAATAGCAGCCTGCATTGCTGCGAAAGGTGGATATACACTGTACTAGTGCCGACATTGTGCATGCTCTGTTGCCTGTGTCTATGTGCCTGTGGTTCTGTCAGTGTGATCATGTGATGTATCTGACCACAGGAATGTGTCAATAAAGTTTCCCCTTCCTGGGACAATGAATTCACGGTGTTCTTATTTCAATTTCCAGGAGTGTATATTTGTTGTGCTACATTGGTGATACAATGGTTAATCAAAAGAAACAGATTAAACCGAATGAGCATACTGATGCAGAAATGACATCAGAGTCTTAGGTAGAACAATCTACCCATATTTCTGTCGAATTATTAGGAAATTTAAATATGAATGATAATTTAGTAATTGATATCCCAAGTGATATTAAAACTGAGAAGTTGCCAAAACAAACTGACACTCCTGCATTCAACCAGTTAGGAATTACTGACAGTATTTCTTCTGGGCCAGGGGTAGAAGTTAGCAATGCCCAAGCTATGTTAACAGCATTATTTGAAAAGCTTACTATTAAAGAGCAGGCGCGTGAAAAACAACGCGAGCTTAAAGAGCAGGAGCGTGAAAGAGAACGTCAGCAGGAAAATGAAAGACGAAGACAGGAAAAGCTTATAGAAAAACAGCAACAGGAGCTCAGGAACCAAGAAAGGGAAAGAAATTTATGGAAAATTGAAAAAAATTTTTTCTGGAAAGAGATAAAGAAATTGTCCGTAGGATAAATCAAGTGTTGGTCGATAGTGATAATGCTATTACTACCCATTTTAAGCAGGAGATCGATGAAATAAAAACCACTACTGAACCGTTAACCAACATTCCATTTCAGGTCAATAGCCTTCAAACTGAAGTAGATAGAGAACCAGTCCAAAGCTTTGGCTACCGCTGTGGAAACAATGCAGGAGAACATTCCCTCGGATATCCGAAAGCAAGGCCAAACAGAAGTAGCCAGGGTGTTGAACTCTGAAAATCAAAACATTGAAAATATGACTGTATGCAGTAATGACAAAACTGGTACTGAGAGGCAAAAGATCACAGATAATCTAACGGCGAATTTTAATGCAACATAAGGAAGACCAAATTATGGTAATCAACCGATATTACCACAGCAATATGTGACACAAAAGAACAATAATAGTGAAATAGAATGTAATTGTAATAAAGTAACCACACCACCTGCGAATGATAGCAATTCCATGTACTTAACTACTTTGATATATGAAGAAAACCTGGTTAAGCATAGCCAGTTTCAAATATTTAACGAAGAAAGGAAGAGAAACATATATCCAATAGTTTTAGTTCGAAACTTCAAAAGTGTCCTTCCAAAATCATCGTCGGAAGAACACAAAAAACAGTTTATGGATTCACATATTTCTGGTGATGCATCGCTCTGGGCATTAAATGCAGCACAAACTTGCAAGACTTTCCACAACTTTGCGAAGGCGTTCCTTGATCAATTCTGGTCAGCTTCTACTCAAGAACTACTCCGTACAGTTGTTTACAATGCAGAAATGTACAATTTGAAGTCAGATTCCTTAAGAAAGTACTTTGAAAAATATATTAACATGACCCGGTACTGGGATGAGCCAGTAACCACCAGAGACTTACTGCGAGTGTAAAAGCTAGATTACCCATACATATTGGAGAAACATTATTTAATGTTTCAGACACCGATCTGAAAGAATTTCTGTCTGTAATTGATTCTCTGGATCTAGTGCAAGAAGACGCCAGAAAAATTTTGACGTGATCAGCAATACTAATAGTCTTAATGGAAATTCATTGAATGGAAATAGTGGAAATGGGGCCAGCAAGTTTCATACCAGCGTACACTCCGCTGCAGAGTGAAAATCTCATTCTGGAAATATCCCCAAGGCTGTGGCTAAGCCATGTCTCCGCAATATCGTTTCTTTTAGGAGTGCTAGATCTGCATGGTTTGCAGGAGAGGTTCTGTAAAGTTTGGAAAGTAGGATACGAGATACTGGCAGAAGTGAAGTTGTGAGGACGGGAGTGAGCCGTGCTTGGGTAGCTCAGTTGGCAGAGCACTTGCCCGAGGAAGGCAAAGGTCCCGTGTTCGAGTCTCGGTCCGGCACACAGTTTTAATCTGCCAGGAAGTTTCATATGAGCGCACACTCCGCTGCAGAGTGCAAATCTCATTCTGGAATAACAATAGCAACCGAAAGAGACGAAATGACAACAGGTGAGACAGTCCATATAAAGACAAGCCTAAAAATATGCGGGGTGACAGTGGATATTGGCTACAGCCGTGGCCAAGTCATTGGCAACCGCAGCAAAATTCTATCAGTTCAGGTCATCCAATCAGTTACCTACAGGCTATACCTATACCAAGCAATCAATATCCACCGTGGTGGGATCCTAGCAGGCCACCTCCGACTGAAAACTCACAAAATGTTAGAACAGTGAAGGTACCTTCAGAAGCAAAACAAAACACTCAGAAGCCAACAAACTAATTACGGTCACTGTAGGCATTCGCTTGGTGACCAAGGCCAACAATGAAGTCAATAGGTCGACGAAACAAAATATAATCATGATACGGTATCAAGATGGCAACAGGAAGGAAGATGAGCTATATCAGGAACCTACTGTCTCTGATAAGCTACAAATGGAAAATATCCAAGCAAGTGTCACCAGAGCTGTAAATTGTGTAACAATTACTATTGCATTTGACACAGGTGCGAATGTATCAGTTATGAACACGCAGTTTTTCAAGAAGGTATCGGAGATAAGAAGATTGACGATTTTGCCTGTTGCAAATCGTAAGGTTATAGGGTCATTGGGAAAAAAGGCACAGAGTATAAAATACCAGACACAGGTGGAAGTTTCCTTGGGAAATGATCGCTTATTATGCACGTTCCTACTAATGGATAACTTGCCAGTACCAGTGCTTCTGGGAGTTCCTTCGGCAAAGGGAAGCTGTAATTGATCTCGCCTGTGGGACATGTGCACTTAAGTACCAACAGCGACCTATAACATTAATGCTGAATCGGGAGTTCGGTGCGAACCTTCCGCTGATGAGAAAAATGAATATTTCTGTTAGCAAACAGATGTTGTTAGTGTTGGATCATAAGCACCCACAGATGTGTCACAAAAATCGAAATAACGATGCACCCAGCAACGTGAGTGACATCGTCACAACAATAGAAGAGAAAGTACAGGAGGCAACTTGCATTAATGCTTCAGAGGCTAGACAATTAACAGATTTATTATCCGGATACCTCGAAGTAATCAATGAACACCCTGGAATCATAAAAGATTATCAGTATAATATGAAAGTATATCCGCACAAGACCTATTGCAGAGCATCTCACTCGGACCCCTGGAGTAAGAAAAACGAAGTGAGTATATAAAGGACCAATCAGAAGTGCAAGTGCACCAACCCATAACTGTAAATATAATGTTTATGATAAAATAATTAGCAGTAATTATGTGATAATATTATGTATGTATTAGTTTATAAGCTTTTATGTCAAGTATTACACTGTAATGTTCTTGAATTATTTGAGCAAGGAGTAGAGAATCTCTATAATTAATGTATTTTACTCTAAAATAGATAAATAACTTAACAAAAGTTCACTTGAGTGTTATTGCATTAAATGTGAGGAATTTTACCTCTCTATACATAGTATAGAAATGATTAAAATGCTTAAATAATATATTTGTTCATGTGTAGCAATGAATATAAGAAAAATATTTTCATAAGATTAAATCATGTAGTCCCACACACGTAGCAAGTTTTGGTGGTGTGTGAGCTGTGTGACTGAAATAAAAACCCAATTAAACAAGAAAACTGTTTTCACCACTGGTGAAGCGAAATGCTCTTATGAGCAACATTCCGGTTAGATAAACCGAACCTGGACATCTGTCCCCCCCTCCCCCCCCCCCCCCCAAAATAAACATGGTAAACAACAATCCCAATAAAAAAGGAAAATATAAAATAGAAATATATAAATACATGTATCTATAATAAAAATAGAAATGTACTGTTATCTGGACAGTTTAGTAATGACCTCATGGTCAAGTTAATGTAGCAGATTCTGAAAGTTTTATATTATTCCATGTTTATGTGACTGTGTAAAATTTTAATTTTTGTTATCCAGTCATGGTAATATGAACTTACATGCAAGTGTAACAGACCTCATTACTTGCAAAATGTCATTTGCTTATAGACTGCCTGTTAAGTTCTGTGGAAAACTACTGACAACAATCAGAACAGTGAAAAGTGTTTCGCAGTAACTAGTGGACGCGTGAAGAACTGTAATTTATATTGTGAATAACGATGAACAGTGATGAAAACTGTGATCACAGAACCTTATGAACGCTCTTGGAGTGTCAAAGTTAGCAGCAACGCTATGAACGTTGAGTACTGCTGACTGTATTAATAATTAACTTGAACTGATAACCTCTAGTAGTTAGACACGAAGCGTCTTCGTGTGCCAAATTTAATGTGACAGACTGTACAGCCAGCCGCATGCAAAACAATAATGCAATGTTGGCTATGCAGCGCGTAGCGAAAATATTTACATTCCGCTTAAGTAAACGAAACACACTACGGACACTTTGTATGATTAACGGTGCAGTGTTCCGAATGTACATATTGTGATAAATTTACATGTGAATGACTACATTGTGTTGAGTGTCAAATTACAGAAAATATTCCAAAAACAGTCTAATACTATCCGTGTGAATGCAAGTGAAATGGACACTAATAAAATTTTCCACAGAGTGAGAATAATAATTATCTTGCCACTGATGGTTATATTTGGACATTTCATGTACACGTCTTAAACTGAGGGACGTGGGAAAGGAGAAACAAGACCTGCTGCAGCTCGACTTCTAGCCAGCAGCAGATCGAATCCACGATGTAGCCGACGGCAGCCGACGCGCCACCGACTCGGCCGGGGGTGGTCCAGCAGCAGCCACTACCTGTCTGCGGTCCAACGGCTCGACGCGGAGGCGGTCTTAAGACGTCGGCTGCAAATTGTTATCACATTCGATAAATTTTATGATATACCACCAAAAAAACATTGTCTCAGATCCTTACACCAGAGTCATAAATATGCATTTTCCAGCACGTTTTATTACATTCACGTCAAGCCTGACTGATAAAAGTAGGTGGCTGTATTTTCTTGAAGCCCCTTGGACGGTTTTATTCCAGGTTTTTCGAGTCCAGTGAACCCAAATGGCGGGGGAGGGGATAAGCTAATCCGGGAAGTATCCGCAGCAACTCCCGAGTTAATACAGTCACTGTAGTCATTTAAAGTTCTCGATTCAACTGTAATTTTATCATGTGTGAAACCACACTGAAACCGAACATTTGCATCTTGAGACAAGCAAATCTATGTGGATTACGTGGACTGATAAGAAAAATACAATAGATAAACTAATCTTTTTTTCTCAGTCCAAGGCGTAACGTAACATCGACGAACTAAATTTTAGTTACAGTACTACGAGAGGAAATTATTGCCTCTGTTATAAACATTATCTATCCGACATATGAAAAAACAGAGAAATAAAACGAACATAAACATTATTTATTTATATAATATTTCATGATGTAATAGTAAATTCCTTTTATGATCTGTGGTTGTCTTCTTTTGTTTTTACCTTTTGTTGGTTGGCATTTGTAGGTTGCGGACGCTAGACGTATATTAAACTGAGGTCTGTTAAGAAATTGTAATTATTTGTTAATTATTACTTGAGAACAGAGTTCATTATTATTATAAATATGAGTGAATAATTATTTGTAACTTTAATTCTTCTCTCAATATGCATTATATGAGTTAATTGTTTCTTTCCTCTGCAAGGAGCGCAGCCATTGACGATAGCGATTTGTATTGCATTTTTATCTGTGTTTCTTACGTAAGTACCAAAGGTTTGCTTGATGAAAATTGGTCTAAATTGTGCACAATATGAAAGCAGAGTTTAATAAGCATTTCAAATTCTTACCCAGTTAAAAGGAAATTTGCTCTAACAAAAGAAAGTCTCTATCAATTGTCTGCCGCCATCTTAACAATTATCTCAGTGGCAAATTCAAATTACGCAACTCAGCAGACATAAATGCCGAAGGTAATAAAAATGTCTAAAAATAAGTGTGCACCTGTGGTCTCGAACTCATTTTAATGAAAATAATTCGAATGAGATTGGTTCTTTAAAAAACAGTGGTCATAGCACGATCCATACAACAAACTTTCCTTGCTGATGTACGGAACCGAAATTAATTACGCACGAGTTACGAAGAATATTGTTTCAGGTAACATACGTCAGTGTTGTGAGCGGATGATATTCGGTGGTTTTAATGATCATTTTACTGAAGATAACTGTTTCCATTATAATCAATAGTTGTACAGAATCTGTTGTATGAACTGTGATTTAGTGACACTTACACAACTTATAGACAGCACTTTAACACAACGTTAACTTGGTGTTCTTTAGCAACTTGACCAAATCTGTAGCCGGGAGAAAAATTATTTAGTAATTACTCACTATAATAAAATACGATTATCATTTCCATTTACAAATTAGTTAAAATACCGAACCACTGAATAACACGGCGAACGCCACACAAGTCTGCACGCCATTTCTCTTATGGTGTTCATACTACAACGGAAGTTACATGTTATTTAGACTGTTGTTAAACAGGGTAGGGCTACAGAATTATAGTAAGATAATAACATTTAACGCTGCATGCCGTCTGTTGTCCGAAGTTCGTATTTCTCTTAAGAACCTTATGCCATGATATTAACTGTTATATCATTCCAGATGTTCTCAAGAACAATACAATAGGTAACACCTAAAAGTAACATTCTAACATCTACTGATCACAAGATGAGTCTTCATCTTCTTCTTGTTCATTTCATGAATTTGGCGAACTGCCTCTTATGCTACTCCATGTCATGTGAGGCCTTCTTACATTTCTTCTTCCAGCGTATTTGTAACTGAATCTTTACCGGAATCTTTCTCTATCCATACGTTCTACATGTTCCTTCAGTTTTTTCCTATTTTTATTTTTTGGTTAGGTTTTAAAATCCTAAATTATTGCTTATATCATTCTTTTACGACTTCTCTTGTACATTCAACGACCCTGTATTCCATTCTGTTTATGTCTTATTGTCGCCCACACTTCACTTAAGGGTTGAAGCGCTGATCTGTAGTCTACAAAGACAAATACACTGCTTGACATAAAAAGGGAATTATTTAGAGCTGAAAGACGATACGCATAATGTTCGCAACTCGGCTGACTTTATCAGTAGACTGAAACCACTTCAACTCAGTGAAACTGACTTACTAATGAGGTTCGATGTCATCTCACTTTTCACTATCGTTCCTCCTATGGACACTCCGTCGCTTATCAGCAATAAGTTCACGGCCGATATAACAGCACTTTCCTCAACATACTTTTTATTTAACAACGAATAGTTTGAGCAGACTGACCGTGTTGCCATGGACAGTGCTCTCTCGCCTTTGAAAGCAAACATTTTTATGGAAGACTTTGAGCACAGGGCACTTGATTCAGCAGAACTTAAACCGAGAGTCTTCTGGCGATATGTAGATGACACGTTTGTAGTGTGGCCCCATGGTGAATAAGAACTGTCGCGTTTCTTGCAATATCTGAATGCAGTCCACAAAAATATTTAGTTAACGATGGAAATAGTGAAAGATGGTTGCTTGCAGTTTTAGGACGTCTTGGTTACTAGAAGAGACGATGGGTCATTAGGGCAGTGTATCTACCGTAAGCCCACACATACGGACCTTTACCAGCAAGCGTCGAGTTGCGATCACCACTCACAAACTACACGTGTCCTTAGAACGTTGGTACACGGAGCTCGCATTTTTTCTAATGCAGACAGCCTTACAAAGGAGCTAGAACCTCTGCAGTCGGTGATTAAAGATAATAGTTAGTCTCCACATCAGATTAGCACAGCGATAAGAAGGAAGAAACGTGACCACCCGCAGCATCAAGAAGGTAATATGCTGTTCAAGTCCAAGGCGTTCCTTCCATACGTTGGCAACCTTTCATGCAAGGCAGGCCGGATCCTAAGGAAACATCAAGTTAGAGTAATCTTCCTGCCACCGATGAAGGTTAGTGCCGTTCTCGGTTAGGTGAGTACGATCTGGGTCTGCGGATCTACGAAATTCCTTGCCAGTGTAGCAGAGCTTACGTAGGTCAGGATACGTACGGTGCATGAAAGGTGCGTTGAACATGAGCGCCGCACTCCCCTTTCGCACATCACTAAGTCGGCCGTAGCTCGACACTGTTTTACCACAGGACATACTATGGATTTTCCTGCCACAAAAATCTTGGCTCCAGCGAGAATTTTTGGGATTCAGTAATGAAAGAATCCGTGGAAATACGTCCAGTGCAAAATCTTATAAATCGTGACGATGGTTTTCCACTGGAGAAGGCTTGGGACCCAGCCATCTCTGTAATTTCTTCTGAGAGAAGACAGTTTATTCATAATGACCCGTCTGGCGACATCTGACGTCTGGTTTCTAGGGACACGAGCGCGCAATCCTAGAAGGGGTGAACATGTAGTTTGACCTTTACGCTTGTGCTAGCGCGCCACAAATAGAACAGTATTTGCAGAGGGCGTGGATTTCGGCACAGGACGCTCCTGTGACGACCGCCAACGCGCATTCGTTCCCGTGTCAATTTTTTGTATAAATCCGACGCCGCCCTCCTTTGCCTTTTCCTCTCCTCCCCACTATTTCCCCCTCGTCTGTCAGCGTCCCCCCCCCTTCCCCCGACCCATCAGCCTTAGGCTGTGGTGTGTTATCTTCGCGTCCACTCTTTACTGCAGCGTTTAAGTGAGTGTTAACTGCTGGGCGTCTTTTTTTTAAGTGTTGCGAACAGGAACCATACTGTTGCTAGGTGTGAATTGTCTCTTACGAACAGAAACCAGACTTTCGCCGTGTTTGTATTAATTGTCTGTCTACTATTGTACCTGTGTACTTACTATGTGTCTTAATTAGCATCACGAATCCTTTTGTTTCTGTATTTTAACTTCCACAACTTCCGGCCATTTTACAGTTTTATAAAGTCAGCGTTTGTATCGCCTGTTTTTATTGTTTATTACCTTCGTATTACGTTTTTAACTATTCTGCAGGCTGAAGAGCGGCGTACTAAGCTGTAAGCTGCTGCCAGCCAGCCCCCCTCTGCGGGGGAATGGGGAGGGAAATCGAAACTCAATAAAGGGAGAAAAAACTTGGACTCAGTCAGGTTGGAGTCCTGACAGTGTTTACTTATGAGTACATGCTCGTTGTTCATTACAGTCACGAGTGTTACTCATCGTTGTGTAGTCGTAGTGTCTGAGTTGACGCTGATTTGTCGTTCGCCTTGTAAGACAGTGTTGTTATTTCGTACGCGTCCCGTCGCTTCGGGTGTATATAGGGGACAGGCATTCGTCCCTACAGCCTACCAGCGCCCCGACCACGCCAGTCGGGCCGGGGATAAGCATGAATAGCGCTAAGGACAGGAATCCACTGCTAAGCGACTCTTCCGCCGCTCGACGGCCGTCCCAGCAAGCTGCGGGCTGCACTGATACTGACAGCACCCAACGGGCTAAGGTTCGAGCGCATCGTGCATCCTGCCACGGGTCACCGATAACCACTGAGAGAGATACGTATTCACGATCACTCTGTGCACAGCGTCGCGTGAGGGTCTGGTCTTTCTCTTCGTCCTCTGACGATTCCCATGGCAACCTCGTGACAGACCTCTCACATAATGACTGTCAAGCCATATCGGCTCCCAGCATTACTAAAACCTACCGCCACGAGAGCGCCCTGTCTGGTGCTGCTTCGTCTACACCATTCAGTCGGCCCAAAGGGCCTTCTGTGGATTCTGGCCCTGTCGGTCCCCCCTCCCCTCCCCCCCTCCAGGGATCGACAATCTAAATGGTCTTCCGATCGCTCCCATCACAGCAGCCATCTTTTGGATTCCGATGCCTGCGCACCTGGCACAGCGGCACCTGTTGCTGCCACGGACCAGGACGTGCCCCCCCCCCCCCCCCCTCCAGGCTCCACTTCTCAGAATCCACTGCCACCACCATCTAGATCCCTCCTATCGTTGTTTACAATCCCACAAACTACATTAAACTTAACACTCAACTGCAACGCCTTATTGTGGGTCAACTGCAAGCACTACACAAGACAGACCACGTCAAATACCTGCTTGACACTGTGGATGATTGTCACCAACTTAGCGAAGTCCAGGGCTACGGACTTCTACACACATCAGGCTTCTGGCAACAGAAGAACAAAAATCATATTTGCGAAGTTACAGAAATAGACGTTCATGGATGAATTACTCCATCTCAAGTTCCTGGAACCTTTGGTCCACCGACACAACAAGAGGGACGCTGAGGCCCCAAAATTAATCCCTTTTCCCACCCACAGTCTCCCTCCATCTGCCGTCGGTATCAACGTCTGCGCCACACTGGCAATTACTGTTCTCTACCTTTTCGGTGTGTGTGAAGCGTGTGGGCTTGCATCCGTCATCCGTCAGAGGATTGCGAACTCCTGGCCTCAGAAAAACCTACGTGGGCCCGCTGTTTGGGCACCTCTCATGAGCCACAACATCTGATTTCTGGAAGGGTTGTCCTTTGTACCAAAAGGCTATGAAGTCTTCCCGCCCTCCACAATGGAAACCAAGGACGAATCGGCCACCACCGCCTTCACGGTATTGCGCCCATTTCCTCGTCTTATAAGGTAAATCGAACGACTATCCCACCACTGATTCTCAGGCGCCTGACGTATCTGCAACACAGGAGCCCCCTCCAGCTCCATCCCCTACGACCACATTCGCTGCTGCAGCTCAGTCTCCTCCTGAGTTTCCGTCTTCTGTGACGTATACTAACGCCTACCAAGCTGAAACACTGTTTACGGCCTCCTCCCATCCACCTACTGAAATGCAACAAGCCTGCACTGGGGCGCCTTCTCCACCAGCCAACACGCCCACCCCTGCCCATCACAAGGTCAAGTAGATCACCAGGAATGTTCATCCAGTGGTAGAGACAGGCGCTTCTATCGTGGATAACATGTGGGGGATACTCCAGGTCATTTATCTGTTCATGCGGCTCCACATTAGGGATGTCATTCGTGGAACAGCTCAAAAGATCCATTGGTCAGGGGACAGGCTCACTAAGGTCATCGCCCTTGTTGAAGGGCTGAGCCACATTTTGTTGTAATGGTGAATCTCCCACCACACAACAATCAGCCCCCTTGGGATCTAGTTGTCTGTATTTTTATTGCTAATGGCTGTAAGGTACGAAGACTGAACACTTTTCCTCTCAAACCACCACGTGGGCATTTTACTCCTCTCTGAAACCCACCTGAAACCTGCCGACGATTTTCGTCTCCGCAACACGGTTTTCTAGCGCACAGACCGACTCCTTCGCCAAGGTGGGGGCACAGCAGTGTTTCTGCATAAGTCACTCGTCCATACTCCGAGGTTTTCCAACCACTCGAACATATAGAGGCTACAGCAGTCATTGCTCCTACACGCCTTGGAGCTATAACTTTTGCAGCGGCACATTTGAGCCCCAACCCACATCTTTTTGAAGCTGATCTCTGTAACTTGACATCTTTCGACAAAGTTGTTGTTGGGGCAAAAGCCAAGCATCCCGCTTGGCATTCACGTGTTGCTAAACACAAGGGCAGACTCCTCCTTGTCCTAGAAGATACTCTTGTGCTGTCGGTATATGGCCCCGCACTCCCACCCATACACCAGTCGGCTCTGACTGGCAGCCGAACTTTGTAGATGTGGCCATTTTCAAGAACATTGCGGCCTAGTTTTCGTTGGAAACACTCCACAAGCTGTCCTCTGACCACTGCAGGTGGTGAATTCTGCCACCAGTTCGCCAATTGAAAAACGGAACAATGGGAGGACAAGATGTCCACCTTCCTCCTTCTACATAAATCCGAATAGGCTTTTGTTCGAACCCTGGGGTGCTATGCAGTGAAGATCAACCATCACTTCCACACTCATGAAGCCCTCCATGTTGTAGAAACTCTGGCCAATCCATTTCAGGCCCAAAACCAATTGCTCATCGAGGATCCCACGCCTAATGAACTCCAAAATGAACACGATATTCTAGCGGCCGTTGCCGCTTTCAGACGAGGACCACCTCTCACTGCTCCTCACTTTACATTTCCCGTGGAAATCCAACGGATTCTCCGGTGGAAACGTGGGCAGTCGGCTCCTGGTTTGGATGGTGTCTTAAAAAGAAACCCTCTCCTGACTCAGACGGAAGCCTCTGGTCTTATTTACCAGCATCCTGAAACACTGTCTCATAACTGGCGTTTTTCCCCCATAGTGGAAACAGGCCAAAATGATTGCCATCCCCAAGCCCTTGAAGTATCCTATGGTCCTTGTTAACAACGGACCCATTAGCCTTCTGAATACAATGGCCAAGGTCCTATAGTCCTTGACACTCCACAGCATTTCCCAGCCTCGGCGGTGACTGTGGCAACCCATCCAGAGAAGACTGGTTTCGCTTCCTACCTGTTGGCCAAACTCCAGGTCCTTAGGATCACAGAACATGTCAGCAACGGCTTTAACTCCACCATGTCGACACCACCGGTTTTCCTGGACCTTCAAAACGTGTATGACAAATTCTGATATAGACGACCAGCCCAGACATCTATGTGAGGATCTTGGATAATTTCCTCCCCAATAGGGCTTTTTTGGTTACTCAGCAAGGTCAATGCACCAGTTTAAGTCACATGTCGATGGGTACGCCTTGGGGCTCTGTGTGCTCTCCTATCCTTTTTATAATTAATGTTAATGGTATGCTGGACCTCCCATGCTGCCACTTGGCCTAATACGCCGATGATACAGCAGTCTATACCACCAGCTGCAACACAGACCAGCTCATTGCTAGCCTCCAGTGGCAGGTGGACGCGACAGTGACCTGGTGTCGTACCATAAGATTTCCCTCAATGCCTCCAAAACTATGGCAGTCTACTACCCTGGACAACGTCCCATCGTCCGCCACAACATCACTATTGGAGACATCCAGGTCCCAATGTCCCCTGATACCAAATACCTAGGTGTCCAGATGGATAAAAAACTGCTCTTCCTTTGCCATGCAGAATATGTAACCCTAAAAGGACAAGATGATAAAAGCGATGTGCCCAATGTTCACCTGCAGGGAACTGAACCTTGACACCAAGCTCTGCCTGTACCGGATGGTTGTCCACCCTTCTCTCACTTATGGCTCCCGTGCATGGGCTACGATTAGTGGCTCCCGGATGCAGATGCTCCATCACCTGAAGAATAAGGTGCTTCGGTGGAGCCTGCATGCCCCTCCCCTCAGGAGGGTAGTTACCCTCCACGAGGAAAAGAACATGACCACTCTCAAGACGTCCATGCGAGAGAAGGCAAGGCGTTTCTATGCCAAAGTAGAAGCCCTACGTGACACAATCGCTAGTTTACAAAACATTGGCACCACGACATCCCAGCACTGGCACCGACACTCTATTCCTCTCATTATCCTTGAGGAATCCGATTCCAACCACAGTTAGCGATAGCCTTCTTACGGCCACTCATGAAGCGTTAGTATTCACTTGACCACTTGATGGGTGTCGACCATCATAAACCACCACTGTTGATAACACATGTTGTTCGTAGTTCTGTTACCTCTTGCCTCCATTCTAAACTTCCTCCGTCGCAGGGTGAGTTTGACTTCAAGTCCCACTGCCACAACTTGAAAGTGCACTCTGCACTCCAGTGATGTCTTTGAACTGGCATCATTGTCGAATGGAACAGTTTTACCGTCAACCAACACAGTAAGACCCAGAGCCACCGGTGTAGCTGTATTTCAACCTTCTCAAGTGGCGGAAACTCACCTGAAGGTGGCTGGACGTTTGCCTTCCAAAATATTGTGGGATGAAGTCAACATGATCCGGCTGCAATCCCGAAACATCGAACATTCAGTACTCCAGGAAAACTTCAAGAATAGCATCAGGATAGGTAATGTTACTGCAGTGATTATAAAATCGAATCAAATTTACTGAGAACTTATCAGTAAGAACCCACTTGTCAGTATGACCTTAAAGCCTCTCCGGCCTGGATACATGGATTAAAGTAGTTAGAAAGCTTCTCAAAAAGCCGTGGTGTCATCTCCTGAGGCTAGACTGCCCAAAACTGTTGTAACTGGTCCTTAGTATCCTGAATATTGACACATGGACGTATTTGACGTCAGAGCTGGACCCATACATGTTCTATTGGAGAGAGACTTTGGGATATTGAATACTAAAATGGATATGTAAACGGGCTTCGTCTGTCCACAGAATGTTCCATGCCCATTCAGTGTCCACTTCCATGCGAATAAGAAATTCCAGAGCGAACGTTTTTCTTACCAGCAGATCAACAGAAAGCAACTCCTAAACGTGGGTGATTCTATCTGGATAGCAGTGCAGAATGTTTCGTAGAATTTTGTGCTCCATGCTCACAGCATGGTCCAACGCTGCGGCAATTGCCCGTGCTCTGCATGTTACCGTTAGACCCCTCTTACAGCACTGTGGCCAGATTTTCGACTGCTTTCCTCCCTTTTCCACATTTCACTTCAAAAGAAACGGTATTTTCGGATTTTGTAATCAGTAGAGATCGGACCAAGGTCTTTCTCATACTCTCTAAGTATACAGAGCTTCAGCAGGCCTACTGGCGCACAGCAAACTTTCTTGTTAGTGGGCATTACCAGCAGCGCGAGATCCTTCAAGGAGACGGTCATGTTTGGCGTGTCAGACACAGACTGCGGAACAGCCTTTTGGTATGCCAGACATGGTGGCCGAGCGGTTCTAGGCGCTACAGTCTGGAACCGCGCGACCGCTACGGTCGCATGTTCGAATTCTGCCTCGAGCATGGATGTGTGTGATGTCCTTAGGTTAGTTAGGTTTAAGTAGTTATAAGTTCTAGGGGACTGATGACCTCAGAAGTTAAGTCCCACAGTGCTCAGAGCCATGTGAACCATATGAACCTGTCGGTATGCTACCTTACGCTTACGGCACCATCTATTGATCAAATTTTGGTTAGATTTTTTTTATTCGATGACGTTTCCCCCTGCGTCAATAATATGCTGCTCAAAATGGACGTGATTCTGAGCAGAGGTTCTCTTCCTACAGTGTTTTGATGCTGGAATTTTAATTAAGATTGTGACGAATCACAGCCAGTAATACCAATTAACGAAAAGTAACATGATCAGCGATGACTATGATCACCCATCACTATCAGGCAGGTACCGAGCGAAAGTCGAACAGAAGCTGGTGGCACACTTGTTTGATGGTTGCGGCGACAGCGTGCTGTCTGCATCTTCTCGCGGCTTGGAGATTTTGATGATATCAGCGCTTAGCTTTTTAGTTAGCAGACTCTTCTCTTATAAATCATTTTAGTATGCTTACTTGCCGAGACATAAAATTAATGCTTAGAATCCATTGTCTTCGTAGTGTTTCTTCTCAGTCCACGTTAGCTTCGAGCAGGTTTCTTTTTTTCGCTCTCTCTTGCTCATTCTTCATGTTAACGATCTGCACTGAAGAATTATTTAAGAAATGGTTTCAGAAGATATAATATTTTATAAATAGAGGCATCATGTCAATGACAGGAGCTCGTTTCTTTGCTCGCTTATGTAAACACATGTAGCGGTATTGTGACCGCATTTCTGCCATTCGTCGCATAAATGACTACGTAGTCGATTAGTTGAAATATTACCTATGTTGTGACGTTTTGGAAAGTAGATTGTTTTCTAATTAATGATCTTGAGCACCTGGTGGTCGTTAATGAGCACCGTGAAAAGTCCTTCGTCTTATCATTTTACGTGTGACGAGGCCTAGATAAAGGAAATCTCAAAAGAAAAAAGAACCTTTCTGGGGGTGCTGTACAAACGTAGTTGTGTATGTAGAGAGTTCATCGAATCTGAGAATCAAGAATCTCGATTATTTTTGCCTGTTATCGACATTGATGTTGGCAAGACATAAGTCCCGGTATTTCCAATGTTATTTTATGTTCGAAGTGGGATAGCAAATGACAAGAAATTATTTATTTTCGTCTGACATAATTATAAATTACCCAATTTTCGGAATTTTTACTATTCTTTAACTGTGAAAGCTTGCTACTTGCCAAATTTCAGAGTTGTAGGTTAACAGTGAGTAAAGTAAAGTTTTTGATGAGTGAGTTTGCGAACATCAAAACGTGTTACATAAATGGCCATATCTTTGTAATGACTGAGAAGGTCCAACTTTTTACACCGCCAAGGGACCGATTACCTTACTACATCCCATAAATTTCCACTTGATAGGTCAATCTGTTTCTGAAAAAAAAATGTTTTTTAACAGTCGGACAGACAGAGACAATGAAAGCAAAGTGATCCTATAAGGTTATCGTTTTTACCGATTGAGGCACGGAACCTTGAAAAGGATGCATCTTCAGAATACATACGGATTTCTCGTTAAATTTAAGTCAGTCTCTGAATAATTTAACAGACTAATCGTGGAGAAACGTAATCTGTTCATCACCCACGTGTGTACCGGAACCTGAATTTAGGATAGGCGGTTTTATACCTAAAATACTTGTGTATCCATTACATGTTTGTACAGTAATTATGAATCTTATTACAAACACACCGTTATTGTGTTTCTGTTGAGCAGAAGATATGGAGACATATGACTCAGTATTACTAATGACTCATGGTGATTTTGATTTAGTTACCTTTGAATATCGTTCAGTTTTTATGGTTTTCATGTTATACAGAATTTCGAAGTAGACTCATCATCAGAAGGTACTGGCAGGAATTTCTTTCTTCTATGAGAATTCCTTTGCCCCTGAATGACTTATTGCGGCGTTTGCTAGATGTGGTCAGAACGAAGCTTGCCTGTGGTGCGACCACGTACTAGAAAGTACCGCACTCTCAGTTTCTCTTTCTTTGCTGGTTCAGAAGATGGCGCTTTCTAACAATAGTTCAAGTGAAATATTGTTCTCTTCTTGCACATGGGCATGATCAAGTGTCACATGTGACTACTCACGGTCTTGTTAGAGCAAAAGTAGTTAGAGAGTTTCACGTATTTACTGACATCATCTATGGGTCTTTTTTTTTTTTAAAAAAAAAGAACGGCGAAATAATTCCATTGTAAGCCATTGTGTTATCCTTGGTGGTTTCTGATGACGCTTGATGATTTCTTATTTCTTTAATGGTTAAGATTTTGTCCAGTAGTTGCATAATGTATAGTACTAAGAGGTCTGATGAATTGTTTGTGTTTTAGATAAGATTGAGTAAACCGTTGCATTTAGTTGCTTGACATATAGCGCCAAGTGTTCAGTTACTTTAGCACATGTAACTTTTGTTATCTCTTTATGAAAATAGAAAAATGAACGATAAGAAGCAGTATAACTGATCAGTTGTATCTGGTGCTCAAGAACCATTACGTATCATGTGGACTTATTTTTTGGCTATAAGCTATGGCTTCGTCTGGTGCGATTGCCTTCCCACACCCTGAATCGAATTTAAAGACGTGGTCATGTAAGAATGAATAAAATTTTATAAGGGATGCAAGGAAATTAGATTGTCTGCTTTCTGTCATAATATTTTTGTTTATCCAGCAAGCCTTTAGACAGCTGTTTCATCTTGATTGTCATCACCTTCAATATTGCACTTCTTCGTGAAGAACCCTGATAACCCGCTAGGGGACTAAAAGACCACATTGAGTGCTGGCTGTGCAAGAGGTATAATGTATGTGTTGCAATTTAACGTACAACACCGTGGTCAGACAATTGTCCAACACAGTAGCTGCATATTTTCGTAGACTGTATCCCACTGTTGCAATGAAATATTTCTAGATTTTCTATCTCCTTCCACTTCGTTTTCTTGTGTTCTATCCTGCTTGTGCAGTGAGGCACATCCTGGTTTTCTTCCACCCGACACTGTGTGCCTTCAAGAGTTTCAGCATCTGCTTTACGCCGGAGAGTACTTCGTCGCAATGTCTTCTAAATTTGTTTGGAAAGCGACGAAAGAGAAAGATTTTAACTACGTTTATGTACTCTGTACACTCTATATGACTTTTACTCCTCATCTAGTCTGGGGAATAATAAGAATAGAGAAGATGTATATACTTAGTGACCTCACTACAGTTTATTCTGCATCCACATAAAGGCTCTGCAAGTCACCTTTCGATGCTGGGCAAATTGCACTTTGGGTGCTCCTGTCATTTCCTCTTACAGTTGAGAATGGTGCCAAGGGAGGATGCCTGTAAGAAGTTGAATTCCACCCATTTTCCACTCAAGGTCATTTCACTAGGTGTATGTGGGAGGAGGTTAACTGCACCTTCTTAGAACGCAAGCTTTCTGAAATTTAGCAGCAAAGTTCACCGTAAGTCACAAGGTCTCTCCAGTAGAGTCTGTCACTGTAATTAGTTGACTATGTCTTCGATGCTCTCGCGCTTAGTAAAAGCACACGTGACGAAACGAGCCGCTCTTCTTAGGATCTTATCTGTCTCTCTTTTTGTCATCTGATGTAGGCCCAAGACTGATGAGCAATACTCAAGAACTGATATTTCGGTGATGAATTATATTTTCTTAAGATTCTTCAATGACTGTCGTAATCTGTGTAGTATTAGCTTTTACTGTAATTTATTTTTGTGATACTTCCATGGTTTCTTTGAATCTATACTCCTACGTTACTATTGTTGTTTTTGTTTCCAGCGACTGAACTCCGATCTTGTAATTGAACGGCAATAGATTTTTCCGCCTATTTGTTCTCGATGTTTTACGTGTGCACTATGAGTAGGTTCTCTGCAGTTCGTCCTGCATTCTGCTACAGTTTTCTGGTCTCGTGACATTATTATATAGAACTGTTCCATCTGTGAACAGCCTCAAAAAGTTTGCCACGCTATCTACGTGATCACTTATGTACACATCATGAACAGGAACGATGTTGGCACGCTCTATTGCTTTTTAAGAAAGTTTACGTTCAGTACCATTTTATTCACAAGAACGTCCAATGATGCCAATTATTTTTCGAATTAGAACTACGCATCCTTGTCTTCACCAATAAGTCAACATATTGACAAATTATGGAGGAAGAGGGGTACTTAGTTGAAAAATAAGAAATCTTTTAAAAAATCTGCGACACCATGACCGACTGGGCGTCACGTAGTCGAAAGTAAATAGCAGTTGGCGTGTGTATGTGATATTAAACATTGATCAGACAGTGACTCATACCGAGAGCAAAGTGAAAAAAGAGAGAGAGAGGTAACTACTCTCTATGGCGCTCAACTTTCAGACAGTAACGAAAGAGTATAGCTGAGATGTTAATGGAATGAAATAGATAGTAAGCTGACATCTGTCCTTACTTCACGCCATTGTTCCCACTGTGGATTGACATATGTGAAGAGCCTTTTGTACTTTAGCGTGACACGACCACTTCCTCTGCTACTTTACGTGCTCATGAAGAGTTTCACGTAGGTTGGCACGGGTCGTAAATATCGCCATCCACGGTCAAAATAGCTAGTACACTGTTTCAGTTCTGACCAGTACAATAGCCTCATTTTGTCTGATTGAGCCAAGTGAAGTAGAGTCGTATCTAATTTAATTGTTCGATAGTAGTTCCTGGCGGGTAGCTGCAAAGATCTCCTTCCTCCGCTCGCGTTGACACCCTTCCTTCGTAATCTGCGCGTATAGAAAGTCATGTCTAAAGCCAGTGCCATTTGACCAAAGGTCGCAATGACCAAAGATGGACTTAGAGGATGAACTGAAATATTCACAAGGAGATCGAAAGCCTGAGTCAGGAAACGGAATTCTGAAATTTGCTTAGTCTCTAAGGAATTTCAAAGGAGCGCTGAACAATTGAAATGCCGGCCAGTCATAATAACTGAACTGTCTATGAAGCAAGCATCACAAAGTATAGTGCGTAAGGCATTATATTTATACTGTAAACTAAAGCTTTAATTGCTTTGATGTGACGTTACGAATCTTATTTTACAGGCTGAATCTTATCATGAACCTATCGATTCCTATCGATGGAAGAGCAGTTGAACGGAATGGATAGTGTCTTCAAAGGAGGATATAAGATGAACTTCAACAGAAGCAAAACGAGGATAACGGAATGTAGTCGAATAAAGTCGAGTGATGCTGAGGGAATTAGACTAGGAAATGAGACACTTAAATTAGTAAAGGAGTTTTGCTATTTGGGGAGCAAAATAACTGATGATGGTCGAAGTAGAGAGGATATAAAATGTAGACTGGCAATGGCAAGGAAAGCGTTCCTGAAGAAGAGAAATTCGTTAACATCGAGAATACATTTAAGTGTCAGAAAGGCGTTTCTGAAAGTATTTGTATGGAGTGTAGCCATGTATGGATGGGAAATGTGGACGATAAATAATTTAGAGAAGAAGAGAATAGAAGCTTTCGAAATGTGGTGATACAGAAGAATGCTGAGGTTCGGATGGGTAGATCACATAACTAATGAGGAGGTATTGAATAGAATTAGGGAGAAGATAAATTTGTGGCACACTGTGACTAGAAGAAGGGATCGGTTGGTAGGATATGTTCTGAGGGGTCAAGGGATCACCAATTTAGTATTGGAGGGCAGCGTGTTGGGTCAAAATCGTAGAGGGAGACCAAGAGATGAATACACCAAGCAGATTCAGAAGGATGTAGGTTGCAGTAAGTACTGGGAGATGAAGAAGCTTGCACAGGATACAGTTGCATGGAGAGCTGCATCAAACCAGTCTCAGCACTGATGACCACAACAACAACAACATCGATTCCAAATCGTCAACGGCGCTTTTCTTTTCTATAAACAGGATTATTAGCTTTTTCTGCGATATTGAAAGAATTAGACCCTATTGTGAGACATCAACCTTTTTACCACGTCACTTTTTAAGAAAATGGTATTATCTTATTCCATACAAGTATATTTTTGTTATGTGTTGAATGAAAATTGCCTTCATCAAAGCTATTAGTGACTCACAAGACTTGATAGATCTGTTCCCTAATTGCTTTATTTCGTTCCTAAACATTTCGGTTTATTTCATAAATGAGGAAATCATAAATATTGTTTTATTTTTCATGAAGGACAGAGCTGTTGGCTGGCATTGTGATTTTATGACAGCAATGGCGAACGTGACTTCCATATCGTCCATGTCTCAAACAGGACTGCCAAAACTACGAAATGGAAACAGGCTATTTCCCAGGCAATGACTTTCTGGAATTTTAAAAGAATGAAAGTAAGAAATGTAATGTCTCGCATTGATTTATTTAAAACTAATACGTATAATATTTATTCTACATACCGAAAAGTAACGAGCAGATACCTTCATCTTATACTAATGCGTCATGGTAAAAGAAGATTTGTGTTTGTTACAATTTTGAATTTGAGGAGGGACTCTATTGACGACATTGACAGAAAAGATATCAAATAAGGCGTCTAAAAGGAAGCTAAAAATAGAATCAGCGTACTGCAGACGAAATTACAATATTTTGAGCATGTAAGAAGTTCATAAATGGTTCAAATGGCTCTGAGCACTAAGGGACTTAACTTCTGAGGTAATCCGTCCCCTAGAACTTAGAACCACTTGAACCTAACTAACCTGAGGACATCACACACATCCATGCCAGAGGTGGGATTCGAACCTGCGACAGTGGCGGTCGCGCCGTCCCAGACTGTAGTGGCTAGAACCGTTCGGCCACCCCAGCCGACCATGTAAGAGGTAACTGAAGCATTATTTATTTATTTACACTTCATGTCCTGTAGGATCTTATTGAGGAGCAAATCTCCAAGGTCGTAGAAAGTGTCAGTACACGAAATTACAACATAAAAAAATCACAGATAGAAATAAAGTGTTTATGAACCTGAAAAAGTCAGTCCATACATTTAAACAAACGAAATCAACGGTACACTTACTTTTTTAACGAACTCCTCGACAGAATAGAAGGAGTGACCCATGAGGGAACACTTCAGTTTTGATTTTAAAGAGCGTGAATTACTGTTAAGATCTTTGAATTCGAGTGGTAGCTTATTGAAAATGCACAAGAGAAAAGGATTTCCGATTCAAATGCAGGTTTTGCCGAGATTTAACTGAGTGAAAGCTGCTTATTCCCTCGAACAGTCTAATACTGTTAACAATATATATATATATATATATATATATATATATATATATATATATATATATATATATATAGAGAGAGAGAGAGAGAGAGAGAGAGAGAAGGGCCAATGTCAAAATACCCAGACTCGTGAACAGAGGTCGACAAGATGTTCGTGAACTTACACCACTTATTGCCCAAACCGCCTGTTTCTGAGCCAAAAATATCCTTTTAGAATGGGAAGAGTTACCCCAGAAGATAATACCATAAGACATAAGCGAATGAAAATAAGCAAAGTAGACTGATTTTCGAACGATCACTCACTTCAGATATCATTTAAATAGAAGAAATGGCACCATTGATTCTGTGAATAAGATCCTAACATGGGCTTTCCATGACAGTTTACTATCTATCTCAACGCCTAGAAATTTGAAGTGGTCAGTTTCATTAATCATATGCCCATTCTGTGAAATTAAAACGTCAGATTTTGTTTAATTGTGTGCTAGAAACTGTCAAAACTGAGTCTTGCTATGATTTAGCATTAGTTTATTTTCTACAAGCCATGATCTGAGGTCATGAACTGCACTATTTGAAACGGAGCCAAAGTTGCACACAACATCCATTACTGCCACGCTTGTGTCATCAGCAAACAGAAATATTTTCGAATTACCCGTAACACTAGAGGCCATATCATTCATATAAATAAGGAACAGGAGTGGCTCTAACACTGATCCCTGGGGCACCCCCCACTTGACCGTACGCCACTCAGACCCCACATCACAGCCATTCTCAACATTGTGAATAATGATCTTTTCCTGCACTGATGCTAATGTAAAAGGTGAACCAATTGTGAGCTACTGCACGTATTACGTAATGGTCCAACTTCTGGAGCAATATTTCGTGATCAAGACAATCAAATGCCCTAGTTAAATCAAAAAATATGCCAACGGTCGCAACCTTTTGTTTAACTAGTCCAGTTCCTTACAGAGAAAAGAGAATGTAGCATTTTCAGTTGTTGAACGACTTCTAAAGCCGAACTGTATTTTTGATAGCAAATCGTGTGATTTAAAATGATCACTTATCCTTACATACACTGTCTTTTCAATAACTTTTGCATAGAAATAGGTCTAAAATTGTCTGCTTTATAGCTTTCTCCCTTTTTATAAAGTGGCTTTACTACTAAGAACTTTAATCGTCCAGGAAACTGAACATTCCTGAAGGAAAAATTACAAATATGGCTAAATACAGTGTTAAAATGTGCAGTATCCTGCTTTAATATTCTGATAGGCACTATATCATAACCATGAGAGTCCTTTGTCTTCAGTGATTAATTATTTGACTCAATCTCCCTCTGGTATATATAGCACAGGAGTATTTCAGACATCAATCTCGGAAAAGCGTTTTCCATGAAAGTTATATGATTCCCTGTAGAAATTAAATTTTTATTTAATTCACCAGCAATGTTCAGCAAATGATTCTTAAATACTGTACATGTAACTGATTTATCAGTAATAGAAATGTTTTTACTGCGAACTAACTTTATATTGTCGACCTTGTGCTGCTGACCAGACACTTCCTTCACAATTTAACATATGATTTTAATTTTATCCGGTGAATTAGCAATTCTATTTTCATACCACATACTCTTTGCCTTCCTAATAACATTTTAAGCACCTGTTTGTGATGGGCTACTATAGCTTGATTGTGACTACTAACATTTTTATATAATTTCTGCTTTGTTCTACAAGATATCCTTCTCCCACTTGTCAGCTACT
Source organism: Schistocerca gregaria (assembly GCF_023897955.1). NCBI lineage: Eukaryota > Metazoa > Arthropoda > Insecta > Orthoptera > Acrididae > Schistocerca > Schistocerca gregaria. Next base: position 695,666,621 of record NC_064922.1, on the reverse strand, counting down.
TGGGCTGCCTATAATTGCTATTACCCCATTTAGAACGTTCTAATGGAAAGCAGCTCTCAAAGAGCATGACAAATGTGTTAAGGAAAGCATTATATTTATTATCTTTGTTATAGGCATTATTAATATCCTGCCGCTCTCGTGCCTTGACAGGGTTTAAAAAACTCTCTATTGCTGTTGGATTAACTTTCCTTCATAGTTTGTAACTAGATGTGACATTAGTTTGAGTACAAAAGCCTTTTAGGGTTAAAAATGGTGCATCATGGTCTGAAAGGCCATTCAGCCTTTTACTTATGCAATGTTCATCTAGTAATGCAGAATGAATAAAAATATTGTCAATGGGTGTGCTGCTGTTACCCTAACTGGAAAAAACACATTCTGCATCAGATCATATGAATTTAGGAGATCTACCAAGATTCTTTTTGTTGCACCATAAAAAAATTATATTTACTTCACCACATATAACTAATTTCTGGTACTTCCTACTAAGTGAATCAAGAGTCCTCTCTAGCTTGAGCAGAAATGCTCTGAAGTCAGAGTTAGTGGACCTACAATCAACAATAATTGGAAGTTTAGTTTCACTAATTTCAACCACCCCTGCACAACATTCAAATATCTGTTCAGTGCAGTGTCGTGATACGTCTATGGACACAAATGAAATACGGTTTTTACGTACTTAGCCACTTCCCCATCCCACAAGGAACTCCTTGAGAAACAGCCAGCTAATATATACCCTGGTAAAGGAAGCCTCTCAATTGTCAAATTATTTAAGTGATGCTCTGACATACCAATAATTTCAGAGTCAACATCTGTAAGCAGTTCACTATCTCCAATACCTCTTATATGTTGATGAAATATTCAAATTCCTTCTCTTGGAAACATGACATGAAGGTGAGCCCTCAGCCAGAGGGTCTTCCTTTAAGCAGGTATAGCTATCAGATGACTTCAGTCTAGAAAAGCCGCACCTCTAACACCAACTACTACAGGAATTTTTCCATGAGTGATCTCACCACCACCTACTACACTGTCACCTATAAGCTTTGTCTTTCATTTTCACCCTGTATCCCCTGCAATGTCATCAGCGAATCGTATCATTGCTATCCTTTCACGTTGTATTTTAATTCCACTCCTGAACCTTTCTTTTATTTCCATCATTGCTTCCTCGATGTACAGACTGAAGAGTAGGGGCGAAAGGCTACAGCCTTGTCTTACACCCTTTTTAATACGAGCATTTCGTTCTTGATCGTCCACTCTTATTATTCCCTCTTGGTTGTTGTACATATTGTATGTGACCCGTCTCTCCCTATAGCTTACCCCTACTTTTTTCACAATCTTGAACAGCTTGCACCATTTTATATTGTCGAACGCTTTTTCCAGGTCGACAAATCCTATGAACGTGTCTTGATTTTTCTTGAGCCTTGCTTCCATTATTACCCGTAAAGTCAGAATTGCCTCTCTCGTGCCTTTACTTTTCCTAAAGCCAAACTGATATTCACTTAGCGCATTCTCAGTTTTATTTCCCATTCTTCTGTATATTATTCTCGTAAGCAGCTTCGATGCATGAGCTGTTAAGCTGATTGTGCGATAATTCTCGCACTTGTCAGCTCTTGCCGTCTTCGGAATTGTGTGGATGATGCTTTTCCGAAAGTCAGATGGTATGTCGCTAGACTCATATATTCTACACACCAACGTGAATAGTCGTTTTGTTGCCACTTCCCCTAATGATTTTCGAAATTCTGATGGAATGTTATCTATCCCTTCTGCCTTATTTGACCGTAAGTCGTCCAAAGCTCTTTTAAATTCCGATTCTAATACTGGATCCCCTATCTCTTCTAAATCGACTCCTGTTTCTTCTTGTATCACATCAGACAAATCTTCGCCCTCATAGAGGCTTTCAATGTATTCTTTCCACCTATCTGCTCTCTCCTCTGCACTTAACAGTGGAATTCGCGTTGCACTCTTAATGTTACCACCATTGCTTTTAATATCACCAAAGGTTGTTCCGACAATCATATCTTTTTCGATGTCTTCACATTTTTCCTGCAGCCATTTCGTCTTAGCTTCCGTGCACTTCCTATTTATTTCATTCCTCAGCGACTTGTATTTCTGTATTCCTGATTTTCCCGGAACCTGTTTGTACTTCCTCCTTTCATCAATCAACTGAGGTATTTCTTCTGTTACCCATGGTTTCTTCGCAGCTACCTTCTTTGTACCTATGTTTTCCTTCCCAACTTCTGTGTTGGCCCTTTTTAGAGACGTCCATTCCTCTTCAACTGTGTTGCCTAGTGCGCTATTCCTTATTGCTGTAACTATAGAGTTAGAGAACTTCAAACGTATCTCGTCATTCCTTAGAACTTCCGTATCCCACTTCTTTGCGTATTGATTCTTCCTGACTGTCTTGAACTTGAGCCTACTCTTCATCACTACTATATTGTGATCTGTGGAATATATTTATTTGAAACAAAAGACGAATTCCTTTGCTCGTTTGCAATTTACTTGATAGAGAAATTCCACTATTCGATGTATGAGGGTGGACGATTCAGTCAAGATGTATATACCAGAAGGCCAGAGGGGTGTGTGCTGAAGGAAACTTCCTGGCAGAGTAAAACTGTGTGCTGAACCTTGACTCCAACTCGCGATCTATGCCTGTCACGGGCAAATGCGCTACCGACTGAGTTACCCCTAGCGCGATTCACGATCCGTCCCCACAACTTTACTACCCGAGTTGGAGTCTTGGTCACACAAAGAGTTTTAATCTGCCCGGAAGGTTCAAGATTATAAATTTTCATTTAATGTCATTTTTATTTTATAAGCGTTGATTCTGACTGTTGGGAAGGAAGGTTCCAATCGATGGAAAGAAGATAAAGGACTTTGACTACCACCGAAGAAGAAAGCTTTATATCGTCTGCATCGCACTAGCGAGAGCGATTACAGAGATGTGTGTTCGAAGATGGTACACTGAATCGTGTACCCGATTTCCTCAACGGAATGCTGTTGCCACATCGTCCAGTGTCAAATGCTTCCCAGCGGATGATGTTTATTGACCAGGATAGTCTCAGAACGGATCCATATGGGGAAAAATCTTTCAGCGGTTTCAGATGTATTAGCTTACGAAAGAGTAGCGATTGTGATGAACCAAAAAATTAGAGAATTTTCATGATCACGGTAATAGTGCAGTAGCGCAGACAGCAGTAGTATTTGCTCAATGGAGGCCTAAGTATATCAGTAGCAGTAGTGACTCGTTAATTGGTTAATGAGACATTAGTAGTTTTGTGGCGATGGTAAGTACTTTTTCCTTTCCTAGTTCTTTCACTGTTTTTTTTTTTCTTTTTGCGATTGTAATTTCATTCTTCACTATAGTATTTTCTCCTAGTATGGGTATATAGTGTGTACTAAGACTTATCTACATCGGAGATTATATATATCAGGGTTTATTCGCAACCGATACAAATGAGTTACATGTTTACACCTGTTAATGTCTTCAAAGTAGTCTGTTTTGATGTGTGTGAAATCTCATGGGACTTAACTGCTAAGGTCATCAGTCCCTAAGCTTACACACTAATTAACTTAAATTATCCTAAGGACAAACACATACATCCATGCCCGAGGGAGGACTCGAATCTCCGCCGGGACCAGCTGCACAGTCCATGACTGCAGCGCCTTAGACTGCTCGGCTAATCCCGCGCGGCTTTCGAAGTAGTCACCTGCGTTGAGTTGAACCAGTTGCCAGCGGTGTGGGAGGCGTAGTACACCGTTAGCAGAGCCTGTTCTGTTGATAGTGCGAAGGGAGCGGTCTACTGCCCGTCGAATCACTGGAACATTTCTGAAGCGAATGCCACGAAGTGATTCCTTCATCTTCGGAATGAAGTCAAAGTCACAATTACTTAAGTCCAGGGAGTGTGGTGGATGGTACAGTACTTCCCAGTCCCATAGACCGAACGGGAGCTGCCATAGCTTGCGCTGTAAGCTCCCACGCAACGTCGTGCAAAATGATGGGTGGACTGCGCAGAAAGTGTCGCCGCTTCTTTCCCAAAGCTGGTCGCAGGTTACGCTCCAGAAACGTAGAGTAATACTGTGCATTGACGGTGTGCCTTGGAGCAACTAATGCGTTAGGATAACATCATCACAGTCGTAGACATGAATCACCATAACTTTCACCATAGTGGGACTCTGACGCACTTTCGACTTTCGCGGCGACCCATAATGACGCCATTTGGCGTTCCAGTTTTGGCTCTTACGATGTGACCCATGTCTCATCCGGTGTTACGATATGGCGTAAGAAAGCCTCTCCTTTGCACTCATAGCGTTCCAAGTGGGTCTGGCCAGCGTCGTGATGCATCCATTTCTGCATTTCCGTCAAGTCATGAGGAAATCATCGTGATGCAACTTTTCGCATGCGCAGGCGTTCGGTCAGGATGCGAAGCACAGTCGTATGTGCTAATCCGGTTTCGTGGGCGAACTCACGAATCGTGTGCCGTCGATCGCTGTCCCCTAACGCGGCAACACCATGCACCCTAGGACGACCGCCCCTATGCATGTCTGCCACAGTTTGCCGACCTTCGTTGAAGGCAATTACCCAACGTGCCACTGTTCTGTTCAGCAATGCCAATTCCCCGCACGCCTCTTGAAGACCTTGATGACACTGTCGCGCTGTACGACCTCTGGCACGTTAAATCTTGATACAACATCGTTACGTTAGCCCGCTTTCACGAGTGACTGTGTTTCTCTCGATTGTGCACACTCCGGTGACGTGGAACGGGTGCGTCCAGTTGCTCGGAGGTAAGGTAGGTATGTCAATGGTAGATTTCCATTGCATAGTTTCTCCACAACAGTGCTGTCACTATTTAAGTTCCAACATATGTACAGTCATGCTCAAAAGTATCCGAACGGCCCGAATTGCATTTCGCCTGATTGGCATCCAACCTACATAAAGAAGCTGTCTAGCAGGTCCTCTAACCGCTCATGAGTTCAGTCTTTTGACTATCGAAAATGGTTCCAACAAGTCACCACTAGAAAACACTGCTCTATATCGCAATAACACAAGATGTAAAGTAATGCCACGATATTACAAATAACAGTGAACACCTTATCACAGATAAGACTGTCCTTGAGGCTTTATTACAATAAATGACATACCTGAAATGCTACCACTCTCATTATTACGTCAGATAGGTAATGCACGTAGTAAGATCGTCGTATTCATGATTTCCTCTTCAAAGTAACATACCGTACTTATTATTTAACAGAAAATGTTATTAGAAATTTAAGTTATTCACGAGCAGCAAGTTGAGAATATGTATGAACTTCAAATGACACGACAAACTGTCCCGTTCTGCATATGGATTCAAACCCAGGCCATGCAGACTAAGCAAGGATTTCGTGACTGACGGAAACTGTCACCCCCGACTAAGCTTACAGAGAGTGATATACCTCGATATTAGACTGTATCAGTTAGCAAATATCAACTTTAAATTAGATAACGAAAACATTTTTAACGGACGCGAATACCTTCCCAGCATCTATTGTCCTTGTTAATGAACTACAAGCGATGTAAAATATTGCTTCTTCACAAGGAACGTACTTGAAATGCCGTGAGATAAAGCGTTGTGTTGGACAGGGATTCGAAGCCAGAACCGAACAGGATAGATACCGAAGACCAATCAACTGTGACAAATCGGATTTTCTGGGCAATAGATGTTTTAACTGAAATGACAAGACGAAACATTAATTTTTTCCCTTCCAGGACTCCAACCGGGTACCTATCGCTGTTATATTCTAGAGAAAACGAACGTTAAATATGTGTTTGTTACACCTGCAGCGACATGTGAGCATGTTTGAACTAGAAATAATATGACGAAGAGTTCAGTGCAGACTGGGAATCGAGCCCCACACATATCGCTGTTGACTGCACACAAAGAGACGTCAGCTACCGAAATTTTTTCCACTAGCAGCTAGGAATAACATTCTTCAACTAACTGTGATCTCGCAAATAGTACTTTGTCTCACTGGGAGGCAAAAACGTCAGATATCGTTAGTGTTGACAACGAAAGAAAATACAATGAAAAATCAAAATTATTATCCACCAGCAGATAGGTGTTCTCATTTTAGAGCCTGATAATACATAAAGGAAAGCTTAGTACCGTGTCAGGATTCGAGTCCATTCACGCGCGATATGTGCAGATGTTGAGGAATCTGCAGTTTTGAACAAACAACTAATTGTAGTCCAGCTGTATTGTCACGAAGGGATCAAACTCCGCGGTAAGGGCGGTCTGAGTTGCATTCTCAGTCCAGAACTAATTTTATCCACATTCAGAAGCTCAGATAACAGATGTAATAAGTGTTCTGTGACCCTACACAACGTTTGTTTCGTCACTAGAAATGAATAAGTAGTATAAGAAAGGTTGCTGGTGATGGGGTTTCTACATGTCGCCACTCTTGACTTTATTGTGGTTCAACCTAAATTGTACTTGGCAGAGAAGGAATATGATGTTTAATGTGAATTTCAGGCCACAATGCCATTATACCTTCTTCACTTGGCGTAGCCAGAAGAGAATACAATCGGTCTCGCGGTATTAAAAAAATCATTGGCGGAAGTTGGAATCGAACACAGACCATGGGTATATGAACCTATCATCAATCCAACAGACCACAAAATATTCTTCTCTGTGGCTCATTTTTCCATTGTAACGCTGTTACGCAACACTGGATGAGAAATCTGACACACATGCTCCGTATAGTTGTTTGCATCATGTTCAGTACATTCAGTTGCTTTGTTAACCGTCTCGCCATGAACTAGCTGTCTCGGCTACCCAGTGCACACATTCGACTGTATTTTGAAATCACCGAAATAAAATCATGTAACTGCCACCTACACAGAACTGCCAACAGTGTAAGATGCAGAAATTTAAATAGGAAGTCTTCCTTTCCACTTGAGCCATTCTATTGCGCATTCTGTTTGTTTTAAAGGTCGTTTAGTGCCAAAGAAAAGCTGTAACTGTGTGTCTGTCAGAAGTGTAGATCCGGCCATATGCATTATCTGACAGCACTGTTGTTGCGGAAGTTCTGGAGGAATTGTTCTTGTCTTTTGGCGGTGTTGTAGCTAGGCGTTAGCTTGTAGTATAATGGCATGTGTCGCGCATTGTAGAAGAGACGTCGAGAGTTTGAGTACGTTCGCTGCTACATTTTTAAAACGCAGTTCTGCTGTCTGCTGAAGTTATCAATCTAATGGAACTTTGAACACAATTCCCTTCACTTCCCAACCCAAAATAGTCGCATGTGGAAAAATGGCTAACTTCTGTGCCTATTTGTTCTTTTCAGGTTTAATAGAAGGGCAGCAGCAGGTCCATCTCAAAACTTTTGTGTTATGTATGGGGAGAGCGCATCGTGCCAAAATACGTCTGAAATGTGTTTTCTAAATTAGCTGTCGTGTGGTAGTTGCATTTTATTCTTCTTCAAACCTTGTTTGACAGCTTTAACCCAGAACAAGTTTTCTACATGCATGTAATCAATAAACTGCATGCGCACTGTCAGACTCTTATAGATAACATCAGAGAATTCGCATATATGGTTAATGGTTAATTTCTTTCTCATGTTTACTATTGCTTTAAGGACATTAAAAGAAATCATACTCAAGAGGTATTCAAATGTGTCATTTCATAAATAAAGTTACGTATTCCTAGAAACCCAAAATTTTCCTGTCAGTAGCGGAAAGAGGCGTTACCTGTTGTGCAGCATTGTAAGTTTTTCACCATAGCACTATGAGCCGAAAATATTTTCTTGCGATTTTCTTACCGATGTTTGAACTGACTTCTTGTACCTCTTTCACGGAAGGGATAAAAACTTTACAGTTTGTGAGACTGGAGACGCGAACCATAACAGACGCTTTTTGATAGGTCAGCACGTTAACACAAAGTATGCGAAGAGGTGTGGGACTGCACTTGCTCTAACGAGGTCAATAATAGCTAGAACTCGTAAACCGCTGTTTAAAGGACGACATGCACTGACTTTCCTGGCCTGAAAACAGTAAATTTTTAAACTTTTGTGACTCTTCAAGCGATAATAACTCAGATTATTGAATGGAAAAGACAGGAAAAATCAAGTGAACTTTGAGGCTTAATTCCGAGCACACCAGGAAGTAACTCGCCAATCACACAGTTGATAAACATACCTTGCCTTGTTGCCAAATCTTAGTTAAATACCAGCAGGAAGAAGACGAACCGATGTGATCCTACAGTGGGCTGGGAAGTGACCATAGCTGGCGTCTCACAGAGACGGCTGCTACGGCCTGGAATACGTAATGCATCTAATTCGCATTTCTGTAACTAGGTTACAGGACAGTAGCGTAGTTGCTAATAATACTCAGAACTGACTGCAAACTAAGCATCATAACTCAGTAACTCTCGTAGTTGTTTTTATATTTCTTTCGTACGTGTACTCAAAACTAAGAGACTCATTCAAGGATGTTTTCTTGCCTCACCGATAGTCGAGTAGAACCAATAAACAAAAATTTAAAAAAAGATGTGTGTGTACGTTTGTGTGTGAGAGAGAAGAGAGAGATAGAGAGAGAAAAAGAATGAGAGAGTGACCAAAAAGTTGTAAAGAAACTGAATCCCGGTATGTAATGAAATATTTCATTATAATGACGCAGTCCACATCATTACGAAATGTCGTATTCATGTTCTATGGGGCAAGTATTAATCTAAATGGTTCAAATGGCTCTGAGCACTATGGAACTTAACATCTGAGGTCATCAGTCCCATAAAACTTAGAACTACTTAAACCTAAGTAACCTAAGGACATCACACACATCCATGCCCGAGGCAGGATTCGAACCTGCGACCGTAGCGGTAGCGCGCTTCCTGACTGAAGCGCCAAGAACCGATCGGCCACTTCGGCCGGCTCAAGTATTAATCTAATCTAATCATATCATATTGCTGAATAGCCATGAAGAATCATGAATTGCCAAAATCTTCGCCATATCAGTAACCAAATCTAAAATTGAAAATAAAACTGAATCATGCTATGTAAAGAAATCTTTCATTAGAATGACACATTCCACATCATTACAAAATGTCATATTCATGATGTATGAAACAAGTATTAATCTAGTCAAATCTAATCTGCTGACTGGTGATGAAGAGACATGAATTACGGAAATTTTCTCCAATATCAGTAACCAAATCTAAACCTGAAATAAAATACGACGGTTTTGTAATAAATGGGGAATCCTATCAAGACCCTTTCGTTCCTGTTAACTAATCACGAAACTAATCTCGTGTACCTCCATTCGGTAGTAACAAAGTGTGAATGCATTGAAAGAAGCGCAGGATGTGAAGTTCTGTGACGGAGATACGAACCGAACACGTAATCGGATTGTTAACTAAATAAAATCAAAGTTACGAACTGCTTTATCTTACCAGTTGATAGTTGCTTGAATCTAAAGTAAGGATACAAATTTTTGTGCCTGACCGGCAATCGAACAGCACACCTACCGTCCTTCTTTATCATCCACGAATATACACTCCTGGAAATGGAAAAAAGAACACAGTGACACCGGTGTGTCAGACCCACCATTCTTGCTCCGGACACTGCGAGAGGGCTGTACAAGCAATGATCACACGCACGGCACAGCGGACACACCAGGAACAGCGGTGTTGGCCGTCGAATGGCGCTAGCTGCGCAGCATTTGTGCACCGCCGCCGTCAGTGTCAACCAGTTTACCGTGGCATACGGAGCTCCATCGCAGTCTTTAACACTGGTAGCATGCCGCGACAGCGTGGACGTGAACCGTATGTGCAGTTGACGGACTTTGAGCGAGGGCGTATAGTGGGCATGCGGGAGGCCGGGTGGACGTACCGCCGAATTGCTCAACACGTGGGGCGTGAGGTCTCCACAGTACATCGATGTTGTCGCCAGTGGTCGGCGGAAGGTGCACGTGCCCTTCGACCTGGGACCGGACCGCAGCGACGCATGGATGCACGCCAAGACCGTAGGATCCTACGCACTGCCGTAGGGGACCGCACCGCCACTTCCCAGCAAATTTGGGACACTGTTGCTCCTGGGGTATCGGCGAGGACCATTCGCAACCGTCTCCATGAAGCTGGGCTACGGTCCCGCACACCGTTAGGCCGTCTTCCGCTCACGCCCCAACATCGTGCAGCCCGCCTCCAGTGGTGTCGCGACAGGCGTGAATGGAGGGACGAATGGAGACGTGTCGTCTTCAGCGATGAGAGTCGCTTCTGCCTTGGTGCCAATGATGGTCGTATGCGTGTTTGGCGCCATGCAGGTGAGCGCCACAATCAGGACTGCATATGACCGAGGCACACAGGACCAACACCCGGCATCATGGTGTGGGAAGCGATCTCCTACACTGGCCGTACACCTCTGGTGATCGTCGAGGGGACACTGAATATTGCACGGTACAACCTAACCGTCATCGAACCCATCGTTCTACCATTCCTAGACCGGCAAGGGAACTTGCTGTTCCAACAGGACAATGCACGTCCGCATGTATCCCGTGCCACCCAACGTGCTCTAGAAGGTGTAAGTCAGCTACCCTGGCCAGCAAGATCTCCGGATCTGTCCCCCACTGAGCATGTTTGGGACTGGATGAAGCGTCGCCTCACGCGGTCTGCCCGTCCAGCACGAACGCTGGTCCAACTGAGGCGCCAGGTGGAAATGGCATGGCAAGCCGTTCCACAGGACTACATCCAGCATCTCTACGATCGTCTCCATGGGAGAATAGCAGCCTACATTGCTGCGAAAAGTGGATATACACTGTACTAGTGCCGACATTGTGCATGCTCTGTTGCCTGTGTCTATGTGCCTGTGGTTCTGTCAGTGTGATCATGTGATGTATCTGACCCCAGGAATGTGTCAATAAAGTTTCCCCTTCCTGGGACAATGAACTCACGGTGTTCTTATTTCAATTTCCAGGAGTGTAGTTTAAATATCAATCGCTCACTCACCAACAGTAACGACACCTATTGCGATTGTTAGCAACACAAGAAAAGACGTTAAAAATGCACGTTAATCTTTTCTATCAGGCTGGTGTCCAAGCGATAGGGCTAGAAATGAAATTATGAATATTTTGTACTGGATCGGGATTCGGACCCACCTTTGGAGGAGACCTAGAGAAGATTGCAATCCGGGAGATTCAGACCCCCGAAAGAGGAGATACGAATTCAAATCACATTGCTGCACCAAATTTTTAACGTCTCTAGTTCAGTCAAGTACAAATAAAATAAGGGCCCTGTTCCTTTAAATGGCTATCGATTCATGAAATAAAATAAAATTTCTAATGTAAGTAAGTGTACTGGCGACAGTATTTCGTTCTACCATGACTTCCGGAGGCCGGTGTGGCCTTGCGTTTCTAGGCGCTTCAGTTTGTAACCGCGTGACCGCTAGGATCGCAGATTCGAATCCTGCCTCGGGAATGGATGTGTGTGATGTCCTTAGGTTAGTTAGGTTTAAGTAGTTCTAAGTTCTATGGGACTGATGACCACAGATGTTAAGTCCCATATTGCTCAGAGCCATTTGAACCACTTTCGTATATGTCATTTCCCTACGTAAACCGACTCTGCCCAGTTGGTAATGAAGGAACGTGATGCTTAATGCGAATTCTGGATTATAACGTCTTTCTCTTGAGGTTGCCAGAGGTAAAGTAAATCAGTTTGTGCACCTTAAAAGTAAATGCCTGAACCCACGCATTGCTCCTGCAATAGTTCGTTCCACCAGACCATTGTGGCCACATTTCCCAGCACCAGGAGTGTGCTCTAACGGATGATGTGCTTAGCTTACAAAATTCGTCACGGTGGAAAAAATGCCAGTCTATTAAATGGTTAAGTAAAAGCAAGCTTCTGACACGGAGATTATGATGTTGTCATGTCAGCAGGATGTAAAGTCTCTTCGAAGCATCGTGGCCCCGACGTGAAGCCATTTTGAAATTTTCACTAATTCAACATATTTCTTAGTTCGAAAAAATCCACTGTGAAGTGTGAAGATACCGGATAATTCGATTATAACCGTAATTATTAGTATCATTTTCTTCATAGCGCTGCTGGACCACATGTGCTTGATGTTCATTTAATGGCTTTAGGTCATTATAGAAGTAGTTGCCCAAGAACAGGTTCTTTCCCTGTCTACGGAATCCTTTTCATGTTAATATCAAACATCAGCAATTACTCGTAGATTACATTAAAACTAAAGTAACTGATGAAGACGTTACTTGATAACAGAAACGCGCTACCAAACCAAAAGCCAAGCGATGTTACTGCCTTCCGATATACGTCGCTGTCAGTTGTTCCATATGATTTGGCAGACGTGACTGTTTCAAGTTGTGTATGACAGAGAATGATTTAGAAAATCAATTGTTTTCCTCTGCAATAAACACATAGATTTTCAATCTAAGCTATCCAAGTTCAAAATTTTTGCAATATTAGTTAAAATTTAATATTCGCTTCTATAATGTAGGAACGTATTTCACAGTTGCAAAATCCGCATCCAACTCGTTGACCTTACACTTAGTCGCTGACCATAAATTCTAGCTCAGAGTGACGCCAGTTTAAGTAACCTAATGTAGCGAAGACTGTTTGCCTGTGCTATTTCTCATCGGAAAATACGCATTTCACTCATTGGGCTCCTTAAGTACACTGTAACAGTAATTTATGTGTGTATGCAATGCACGCCGAATCTGTATACAATATACCTAACCTAAAGGGGCCCTTCATCATTACAAGCCCTGGGCAGTGCCACATCATACTGACAACAGTAATGTGCTAATACTGACATCCTCACTGTTCATTTTACCTGATTTTGTAATCATTTAAATAAAACAACATAACTTTTCAGTGGGAGACATTTCGTCATCCTTTTCGTTCTGTGAAATTTGTCAGTAAGCTGTTTGCCGTTCAAACAGCGAAATTCGGCAGAGTACGGACGGTAGACGATTCACAAATCACGATTTAGTGCCGTTAAGACGATTTCTTTAAACACTATCGTAACTGAAGGAATTTCGATTCTTCTCAAATCGTCTTATGCAGCAACGTTCACAGATATCTCAAATAGGAAAAGCTCTTTATCCAGATACGAAGGTTTTGAAACAAATTTCCCTCAGTTTGTGTCAGGTTGATATTTTCGTCTAATAGCACTGCGTAAGTATTTTGTCTAAGAGCTATCACAAGTAGTGCCCCTGTAGCTGTGGGAATCATTGGTTGAAAACGACTTTAACACCAATCGGTGCAGTACTGATAAATATTCAAAATGATTATCAACCTGAGTTCATTCACAAACTGAGGCGTATTTATAGTATACAACATGTGTATCCTTGTCTTTCTTGAGCGAGTTGAAGACAAGAGTATACTCCGCTGCAGTGTTGAGGACCCTTTCAGGAGCAGCAGAGAAACTAAAAACATCATGCAGGTAACAGGAGTAGGTCGAACATACGTCGTCGGCTCAACGAGGAAGGAAGGTTTGGACGGAAGTCGGCTGTTACCGAAATGCTGAAAGAGCAACATGAGGCTGCCAGATTAAATTTCGCACTGGCGTACCGAAGGAAGCCGCTTTCTCACTGGGATCGAGTTGTGTTAACCGACGAGAAGGTATTTTCAACCCCTCGAAATAACTCTATCCACGTGTATCGACCAAGTGGTACGACATACGACCGTAAAAATGTACAGCAGAGGCAAAGGTGTGGCCAGACGTCTGTCACAGTTTGGGGCTGAATATCAGCAAATGGTTGCTGTGGGAACTTGAGCGTCCGCTTTTTAGTGCTTATTAATGCGAAATACTGGAAGAAATCATGTTTCCTTGTGTTCGTCAGCGATTTCCTGGAGGTCATCTTCCATCATGACCGTTCCCCAGCCCATACAGCCAATCGTGTAAGACACTGGTCTCAGATGAAAGAAGGCACTGAGCTGTTGGACTGGCCTCCAAATGCTGCTGACCTCAATCCCATAGAGCACGTGTGGCAAGAGATGGAAAAAATTATTAGGAGCAAAAGACCTGCACGAACATCCAAGGAATCGTCGGAAGCAGTTCACGCTACGTAGGAAGAGATGTAATAGAGTGAGAGATTCTCAGAAAGCTTGTTGCCTCTGTTCCACGGCGATTAAATGCAGTTGTAGAAGAGGACGGGAACTGCAAGCGGTACTGAGTCGACGGTGTTAATAGGAAGAAGACTTTGTTTGAAGCGCATATTGTTTAATTTCAGCTTAACTACTCTTCAGCGATTAAGATGCTGCGAACAAAAGAAAAATTCTCCTATTTTAATTTTGTTAGTAAAATTTTAATGTAAAATACATCGCAAGTATTTGCTTAACAAGATGAAGACGTTTATTTTAATGAAGAGTACGCATTTTCTCATAAAACGCATAATGGCAGTGAAGACTGAGGCATCAAAGAGAGGCCATTCATGTCGTTTAATTTTCTCCTTTTCTGTTTACGTCAACTTGAATGCATTACATTCAATTCAGATCTCTTTACTTTGGCGCAAAGACACGCAAGTGCCAATGCAGGCACAAACGAGAGATCCTTAATTTTAATGCCATGGTGGCTATATGATAGCAAAGTTGTAAAGAGCAAAACTGCGAAAACGAATGTCTCGGGTTCGATCCCTGTTTAGTCCCACTACTTATTTCCCCTCGGGCGGTGTTTGTTCATGTGAAAAATGCCGAGGTACACTGTGGTCCGAAAGCCACGTTAAGCTGTAGATTCCTCTATTAACTGGCTGGGTAAGTTAACTCAAAGGTCGGGGGAAAGCAACGGCATGCCACCTCCAACAACACCGTGCCTATTAAAGCACTGCAGTATTCAAACCAATCTTCCGACTGATGACTGCTTTATTTTACTTTGGGTTCCAAAGTTAATGATCTTCGGGTTATTAACATTTTTGTGTTTTGATGCCGTAGCTTTGATACCAGTAAACGTAAGTAACCAACCGAGTACTGTTACCGTTGTAGTTGTCAAGGTGGTAGACGACGATGCTATCGACTCCAGTTACAATCGCCGGCCGGGGTGGCCGAGCGGTTCTAGGCGCTACATCTGGAACCGCGCGACCGCTACGGTCGCAGGTTCGAATCCTGCCTCGGGCATGGATGTGTCTGATGTCCTTAGGTTAGTTAGGTTTAAGTAGTTCTTAGTTCTAGGGGACTGAGGACCTCAGCAGTTTAGTCCCATATTGCTCAGAGCCATTTGAACCAGTTGCCTTTCTGTGTATTTCAAGATATACTTTTATACACTTGGTACGCATCCAAATTGATATATGAAAGAGCTGTATTTAGCGACATGAAACAGATTTGTTTTCCGAGCAATATATCGGGCAACACGTCAGTGCAGCGAGACATCGTTTGTGTGTTGCGCATGGTGCAAGAAAGATTTGTGTTTTTATTGCTTCTGTGATAGGTTTTACGCCACTGAATGCGAGCAACCTCACGAATAGACTGTCAATAATTGGAATTACGCAATAATACACTTTAAAGGTGTATTTTTGCATTATGTATCCAGATGAAAGTAACTATAAATAGACTAAATGCCTACTTGCTTATTACCCGCGCTTTTCGATGCTTTCCTCAACAAATAAAAAGAAAAATAGAGAGAGAGAGATACAGAGATAGAAAAAAGAAATGTATTTCAAATATCAGCTCGGTGACACCTTGTTCGTCTCGTGATGTAAAGCAAGGCTAGTTGTACTATCGATATGTATGGCTACGGGGTTCTTTCTTTTCTCTCTACAAACAACTAGAACATAATTTAGTAACAAAGTGGTAAGAACACCTATGCAGTGCGCCAATTAAACATTCAGCCTTTCTTGATTATTTTGTTAATCGTGAACAAGTGTCTGTAATGCAGTAAACGTCCATGATTACTGATTTGTTGTTACTACCATTGTTGTTGTTATTCGTCACCTCACAACAGCTTTCCTATCACTCATTGCTGCTACCGCGCGGGATTAGCCGAGCGGTATGGGGCGCTGCAGTCAGCGGCTGTACTGCTGGTCCCGGCTGAGGTTCGAGTCCTCCCTCGGGCATGGGTGTGTGTGTTTGTCCTTAGGATAATTTAGGTTAACGAGTGTGTAAGCTTAGGGACTGATGACCTTAGCAGTTAAGCCCCATAAGATTTCACAGACATTTAAACATTTGAACTCATTGCTGCCTAAGCATGTAGTGAAAGGATCAGGATGATTGGAAAGTGGGATGTTTCGTCACGGAGAATATACACATTTATCTCGGCTCATTGTGTTCAGGGTAATATGAAAATCTCAGTAAGAGAAGACGACAACAGGATACCGGTGATGCAGGCAATAATACCCAACTATTTCTGTCGACGTGCCGGCCGGGGTGGCCGAACGGTTCTAGGCGCCACAGTCTGGAACCGCGCTACCGCTACGGTCGCAGATTCGAATCCTGCCTCGGGCATAGATGTGTGTGATGTCCGTAGGTTAGTTATGTTTAAGTAGTTCTAAGTTCTAGGGGACTGATGACCTCAGACGTTGAGTCCCATAGTGCTCCGAGCCATTTGAACCTTTAAAAATTCTGTAGACGTAACACCATGACGACAGACAAATTAGGGTCTCAGTGTATTTTGATTATAATTCGTTAGCCTTCTTGCGACCTCGATCTAATATCTCGCGAGAGCAGGCATAATATTTTGCTTTTTGAACACCAAGCAATAACACACAAAGATAGTAGATGGAAGGATACAAAGAAATAATCAGACTCATGGGTGTGGATCCGTTTATCATTAGAAGACTAAGCAAGAGGGAAACATTACGAAAGCAATGAATATGCTGGTTAGTATACATTATTTGTATAGATCTGAAGATGAAAAAGCGCAGATCTGCACAGTGCCCGCATCTGCACTTTAGTTTCTGCCTTAATGGGCATAGTTTTTAGTTTCTTCTCTCCTGAATTTTCAATTAATTGATTATTATGTGGCACAGAATAATTAGTTAGCTGTGTTTCTTATAGCTTCCATTCACATCAACATTTTTCTACATTCTCGTGCAATTCATGAAATTCTACTTGTATGATCACAAGACTGCACATAGATGCAATCGATGTCGGGGTGCAAGGTGTTTGATATCTTACGTTTCGTGAGAGGAGGAGGGGGGGGGGGGGGAAGTTGATTTTCAAAGACTTTTTATTGTACTGAAATAATCTTTTGTCACAAAGTAACAAGTTAAGTGTTTTATTCGTATATATTTTGTGGAAAATTGTAATCGCGATGGAAGATATACACCTGAATGTTTGAGACAACTGGTAGGAGAAAACGCTGCATATTAACCAAACCCTGTGTCTCCTCTCCGTATCCTCCTATGACACAAGCACGCAATTCTCCTCGCATACCGCTACAGAGCTGTTCCTAGCACAGCTGAGTACTGGCAACATCGTCACAAACATTTGGCAACACTGTGACAGTGCAATCACTTCCGCGTATGGTACTGAATTGACTCGCTATTCACTTGATATTCCCTTTCCATTTGAATGACTCGTCCTATATAATCCTCATGTGAACTAAGACACCGAAACAGAAAATTCCACTTTTTGGCTAAAGAAATGATATTCTTCATATAAGTGAGAACTTTTACTATCTTTAACGATCGATATGAGGCTGAGCGACGAACCACGTTCACAGCGGCGTGCTGGCATAAACATATTCGTAGCTCCGTGGTACCTCTCGTGTCGCAACAGCTGAATGAGACATCAGTACTAACCGTGGTAGGGTCCAGCGTGTGCGAGTTTTTTTTCTGATTTATTTTACGGAGCTCATAATTTCCAGTAAAAGTTCGGTAACAAAATCAGAAGAAAACCTTTACACATCAAGTCCTCTTGGTAGCTTGACTCAGTAAGTTGTGTTAATGGTCACAGATCTCGGCCTTCTGATTGACAAGCTGTTTTACAGTACAAGCCACTCTGAAGTGATTCGAATCGACGGTTAACGATACGAATTTCAATTTTGTTCTTCACTTAAGACTCTCGTGCGGTAGCGTTCTCACTTCCCACTCCCGGGTTCCCGGGTTCGATTTCCGGCAGGGTCAGGGATTTTCTCTGCCTAGTAATGGCTGGGTGTTGTGTGCAGTCCTTAGGTTAGTTAGGTTTAAGTAGTTCTAAATTCTAGGGGAATGGTGACCATAGATGTTAAGTCCCATAGTGCTCAGAGCCATTTGGACCATTTGAACTTATGACTCACATGCCAAGGTGATATGTATGAAGGAAAAGAACCTCATGATTACTATAGGGCCTCTTTGCTAAATTTCCAAAGTAGCAATTAGGAACTCTCTGCAGACATTTGCTAACAGTGGCTCTAGCAACTTGCTTTTTCTCTGGGTAGCTACAAATATGGCCAATTTTGTCGCCTTAAATCCAATTTAATATTTTAAATATCCCTTTTGAACAGCGTTCACTACTCCTTTAATTAATTTATGGACCTCAAAACAAGCAATTTGCTTGAGTAGCTATAGAGCTGGATCTGAAAGGTATTGACACAATGTTTCGCATCGATTTTCCATAGGGAATCAAAGAAAGAAACCAAACACATTACACTGCATCTACTCTCTGTGCCTTGACTAACTCATATGAATCCATGACAAAAATAAATTATTCGAAAAATCTACTGCGAAAGGAAAAAGAACAGGATGTGACGCTTTAATTATAGCACACTGGATCAGAAACAAGGAACTTAATTCTGCGCCACGTCGATGTACTGCATGCTAGTGTAATAAATTATTCATCAAATAAAAACGGTTTTGTGCCTCCGTTGCTATCGAGTGTAAAACACAAATCGTAGTCAGATTTTACGGGTCACCACACGACAACATTAAAGCATTTTACACCGTCGAGAGAGAGGAGTGAAGCAGGCGCTTTCGGCAGAAGGGGATTCAGCGCAGTGCCTCAGTCCCAGCCGATAGGCAGCAAACGGGTCCCAGAGACGCATACGGTGTTCAGAGGCAGATGGTCGGCCAACAAATCTCCCAATAAAAATTGTTGAACCAAACTGTTATTACCAATGTGACAGAAAGCGAAATATGAAGTAGATTTTCTTGAATTACAATCATAGCGTCAGCACCGAGAGGACAGGGGCGACAAAAAATTTGTTCACGTGTGCTTTCGGTTGCCCGACGTCGTATTAGCCAGTATCGCGTTTTACCTCAAGACTACGGTCATAGTCAAGAATGATGAACTCAGACTGCAGTCAAGACTTCCTCCTGGAAGTTCTGCAGTCTACAACATGGCCAGATAGAGCATATAGTCGGACATAGAATTCTGAGGGGAGCACGACTGTATTTTCCACCTTAGGCGAACGACTCAGCGGTCATTTTCTTTAATTTGAGACTGTCTCTACAACACATACTAATCGCTGAACACCCATAAAAATAAAAAAAAGCAAAATTAGTTTATGAGAACAACGTTAAATATAGCGTTCAAAGTATTCATAGTAATGTATACGTGTGTGTAAACGCCTTCCAACGCCCACTCAGGGAAGACAAGGATACACAGTCTAGCTTCAATATTATAAATAAGCCTCAGTTTGTGGATGAACACATATTTAGCAGTACTGTACCCATTGGTGTTAAACTCGTTCTCACCCAATGATTCCAACAGCTATAGGAACACTACTTGTGATACCTCTTAGACAAAATACTTGCGCAGTGCTATCAGACGAAAAAAATCAACCTGACACAAACTGTGGGAAGTTTGTTTTACAACCTTCGTATCTGGATAAAGAGCTTTTACTATTTGAGATATCTGTGAACGTTGCTGCATAAGACAAAATTCCTTCAGTTACGACAGTGTTTAAACAAATCGTCTTAACGGCACTAAATCGTGGTTTGTGAATCGTTAACCGGCGGTACTCTACAGTATTTCGCTGGTTGGATGGCAAAAAACTTACTGACAAATTTCACAGAAGGGAAAGGGGGTCGAAATGTCTCCCACTGGTAGGTCATGTTGTTTTATTTAAATGATTACAAAATCAGGTAAAACGAACAATGAGGTTGTCAGTATAAGCACATTACTGTTGTCAGTATAATGTTGCACTGTCCAGGGCCTGTAATGATAAAGGGCCCGTTTAGGTTAGGTATATTGTATACAGAAGTGGAAGAGAGAGCATTATCCTACAATCCGTATGCATTGCATACACACAGAAATTACTGTTACAGGCACTTATGGAGCCCAAGGATTGAATTGCATATTTTCGGTGAGAAGTAGTACAGGCAAAGAGTCTTCGCTACATTAGGTTACTTAAAATGGTGTCACTCTGAGCTAGAATTTATGGTCAGCAACTAAGTGTAAGGTCAATGAGCCGGTGCGGCTTTTGCAACTGTGAAATACGTTCCTACGTTATAGAAGTGAAGATTAAATTTTGACTAATACTGCTAAAATTTTGAACTTGGATAGCTTAGATTGAAAATCTGCAAAAGACAACAATTGAATTTGGTTGGCTAAATGGTTCAAATGCTTCAAATGGCTCTGAGCACTATGGGACGTAGCTGCTGTGGTCATCGGTCCCCTAGAACTTAGAACTACTTAAACCTAACTAACCTAAGAACATCATACACATCCTTGCCCGAGGCTGGATTCGAACCTGCGACCGTAGCGGTTGCGCGGTTCCAGACTGTAGCGCCTAGAACCGCTCGGTCACACACTAGAATTTCTAAAATGTTCTCTGTCAGATACAACTTGAAACAAGTCCCGTCAACCAAATCATATGGAAGAACCAACAGTGACGGATAATGGAAGGCAGTAACATCGCTTGGCTTTTGGTTTGGCGTAAATGAAGAAAGGCAGCTCGTTTTTGTTATCAAGTAACCCTTCATCAATTACTTTAGTTTTGATGTAATGTACGAGTAATTTCTGATGTCTGATATTAACATGAAAAGGATCCGTAGACGGGAAAAGAGCCTGTTCTTGGGCAGCTACTTCCATAATGACCTAAAACCATTAAACGAACTTCAAACACATGTGTTCCAGCAGCGGTATGAAGAAAATGATAGTAATAATGTCGGTTATAATCGAATTATCCGGTAACTTCACACTTCACAGTGGATTTTCTCGAAACAAGAAACTTGCTTAATTAGTGAAATTTCAAAATGGCTTCATATCGAGGCCATGATGCCAGGAAGAGTCTTTAAATCCTGCTGACATGAGAACAGCATAATCTCCGCGTCAGAAGCTTGCTTCTACTTTCCCATTTAATAGACTCGCATTTTTTCACCTTGACTAATTTTGTAAGCTAAGCACATCATCGTTACAGCACACTTCTGGAGGAAATGTGGCCACAATGGGCTAGTGGAACGAACTATAACAGGAGCAATGTTTGGGTTCAGGCATTAACTTTTAAGAGGCACAAACATATTTACTTTACCTCTGGTAACCTCAAGAGAAAGACGTTATATCCAGCTCCAGCATTAAACATCATGTTCCATCGTTACCAACTGGGCAGAGCCGGTTTACGTTGGGAAATGACGTAGGAGGAAGTCATGATAAACAGAAATACTGTCACCAATAAAATTATTTACATTAGAAAATATTATTTTATTTGATGAACCGATAGCAATTTAAAGGAACAGGGCTCTTATTTTACTTGTACCTGACTGAACTAGAGATGCAGAAAAATTTGGTGCTGGACTGTGATTCGAATTCGTACCTCCTCTTTCGACGATCTGAATCTCTCGGAATAGTATAGTTCAATCACTTCGTCCTTTTCCCAAGACTGCAATCTTCTCTAGGTCTTATAGCTCTGCTCCAAAGGTAACTACGTGGGTCCGAATGCTGATCCATTACAAATATATTCAAAATTATATTTCTAAGCTCAATCACGTGGGCATCAGCCTGCAAGCGAAAATTAACGTGCATTTTTAATGTCTGTTCACGAGTTGCCAACAATCGCAGTAGGTGTTATTTCTGGTCAAACACGCACACATCTTACTGTTGGTGAGTAAGCAACTGATATTTAAGCTACACTCCTGGAAATTGAAATAAGAACACCGTGAATTCATTGTCCCAGGAAGGGGAAACTTTATTGACACATTCCTGGGGTCAGATACATCACATGATCACACTGACAGAACCACAGGCACATAGACACAGGCAACAGAGCATGCACAATGTCGGCACTAGTACAGTGTATATCCACCTTTGGCAGCAATGCAGGCTGCTATTCTCCCATGGAGACGATTGTAGAGATGCTGGATGTAGTCCTGTGGAACGGCTTGCCATGCCATTTCCACCTGGCGCCTCAGTTGGACCAGCGTTCGTGCTGGACGTGCAGAACGCGTGAGACGACGCTTCATCCAGTCCCAAACATGCTCAATGGGGGATAGATCCGGAGAACTTGCTGGCCAGGGTAGTTGACTTACACCTTCTAGAGCACGTTGGGTGGCACGGGATACATGCGGACGTGCATTGTCCTGTTGGAACAGCAAGTTCCCTTGCCAGTCTAGGAATGGTAGAACGATGGGTTCGATGACGGTTTGGATGTACCGTGCACTATTCAGTGTCCCCTCGACGATCACCAGAGGTGTACGGCCAGTGTAGGAGATCGCTCCCAACACCATGATGCCGGGTGTTGGCCCTGTGTGCCTCGGACGAATGCAGTCCTGATTGTGGCGCCCACCTGCACGGCGCCAAACACGCATACGACCATCATTGGCACCAAGGCAGAAGCGACTCCCATCGCTGAAGACGACACGTCTCCATTCGTCCCTCCATTCACGCCTTTCGCGACACCACTGGAGGCGGGCTGCACGATGTTGGGGCGTGAGCGGAAGACAGCCTAACGATGTGCGGGACCGTAGCCCAGCTTCATGGAGACGGTTGCGAATGGTCCTCGCCGATACCCCAGGAGCAACAGTGTCCCTAATTTGCTGGGAAGTGGCGGTGCGGTCCCCTACAGCACTTCGTAGGATCCTACAGTCTTGGCGTGCATCCGTGCGTCGCTGCGGTCCGGTCCCAGGTCGACGGGCACGTGCGCCTTCCGCCGACCACTGGCGACAACATCGATGTACTGTGGAGACCTCACGCCCCACGTGTTGAGCAATTCGGCGGTACGTCCACCCGGCCTCCCGCATGCCCACTATACGCTCTCGCTCAAAGTCCGTCAACTGCACATACGGTTCACGTCCACGCTGTCGCGGCATGCTACCAGTGTTAAAGACTGCGATGGAGCTCCGTATTCCACGGCAAACTGGCTGACACTGACGGCGGCGGTGCACAAATGCTGCGCAGCTAGTGCCATTCGACGGCCAACACCGCGATTCCTGGTGTGTCCGCTGTGCCGTGCGTGTGATCATTGCTTGTACAGCCCTCTCGCAGTGTCCGGAGCAAGTATGGTGGGTCTGACACACCGGTGTCAATGTGTTCTTTTTTCCATTTCCAGGAGTGTGTATTTGTGGATAATAAAGAAGGACGGTAGGTGTGGGTTCGATTGTCGGTCAGGCACAAAAATTTGTATCCTTATATTAGATTCAAACCCCTATCAGATGGAAAAAAACAATACGTAACAATCGACTTTACTTAGTTAACAGTCCGATTAAGTGTTGGATTCGTATCTCCGTCACAGAACTTCACATCATGCGCTTCATCTTTAAATGAATGCACACTTTGTTACTTCTGAATGGAGGTACATCAGACATCTTTCGTGGTTAGTTAACGGGGACGAAAATGTCTTGATAGGAGTCCCGGTTTATTACAAAACTGTCGTATTTTATTTTCAAGCGCCGGCCGCGGTGGTCTCGCGGTTCTAGGCGCGCAGTCCGGAACCGTGCGACTGCTACGGTCGCAGGTTCGAATCCTGCCTCGGGCATGGCTGTGTGTGATGTCCTTAGGTTAGTTAGGTTTAAGTAGTTCTAAGTTCTAGGGGACTAATGACCACAGCAGTTGAGTCCCATAGTGCTCAGAGCCATTTGAACCATTTTTTTATTTTCAAGCTTAGATTCTGTTTCTGATACTGGCGAAAATTTCGGTAATTCATTACTCTTTGTGGCTAGTCAGCAACATGATTTGATTAGGTCTGATTAGATTTGATTAGATTATTACTTGTTCCATAGATCATGAATACGACATTTCGTAATGATGTGGAACGAGTCATTATAATGAAACATTTCTTTACATAACATGATTTAGTTTCTTTACAAAAATTATGTACTCCCTGTCTCATTCATTTTTATTTTTATTTCTCTCTCTATCTGTCTCTCTCTCTCACTCACTCACACACACATTCTTTTTTTTTTATTTGTTGGTTCTGCTGGACTACGGTGAGGCACGAAAACGTCCGTGAATGAGTTTCATAGTTTCGATTACACTTACTAAAGAAATATAAAAACAACTATGAGAGTTACTGAGTTACGATACTTAGTTTGCAGTCAGTACTAAGTATTATTAGTAACTACTCTCCAGTGCCTAAACCTAGTTACAGAAATGCGAATGAGATGCATTGCGTATTCCAGGCGGTGCAGCCGCGTCTTTGAGACGCCAACTATGGTTACTTCATAGCCTCATGTAGGATCACATCGGTTCCTTCTTCTTCCTACTGGTACTGTAACTGGGATTTGGCAACAAGGCAAGGTATGGTAACTCTGTGTTCAATGAATTACTTCCTGGTGTGCACGGAATTTAGCCTGAAAATTCACTTTACTTTTCCAGCCATTTTCATTGAATAATCTGAGTTATTACCGCTTGAGGTGTCAAAAAAGATTATAAATTTACGGTTTTAAGCCTAAGAAAGTCGTCGCACGTGGAAATCGGAACTAATCTCGTCCTTTAAATAGCATTTAAAGAGTTCTATCTACTCTTGAGATCGTAAAAGGAAACGTAGAGACATGGGTCTTCTCCAGCTGTGCGATAGCGTACAGACCAGCGAAAAACTGTTTGTTACGGTTCGTGGTTCCACTCACGCCGAGTGCAACATTTTGATCCATCCTGTGAAAGAGTTACAAGCAGTCAGATCAAAGATCGATAAGGAAGTCACTAGAAAATATTTTCGGGTCATAGTGCAATGGTGAAAAACTTACAAGGCTGCACAACAGGTAACCTCTCTTTCCGTTGCTGACAAGCAAATTTTGGGTTTCTAAGAATACATGACTTTATTTATGAAATGCCACATTTGCATACCTCTTGAGTATAACACAGCATACCAATTAAACACAGACCCTTTCGAAATCTAAGTGAGTAGTATTTTCCTAATTCGTGCCGGTAGAGGCTCGCTTGTGTAGAGATACTCAGTTTTATTAATAATGACTTTCATCGTAAGGTTATCATGTGTAGTTTTATTTCACTTCTTGCCAGCCGCGGTGGTCTCGTGGTTCTAGGCGCGCAGCCCGGAACCGTGCGACTGCTACGGTCGCAGGTTCGAAACCTGCCTCGGGCATGGATGTGTGTGATGTCCTTACGTTAGTTAGGTTTAAGTAGTTCTAAGTTCTAGGGGTCTAATGACCACAGCAGTTGAGTCCCATAGTGCTCAGAGCCATTTGAGCCATTTGAACCATTTGAGCCATTTCACTTCTTATAATACGGGACACAATTTTCGTAAGATTTCTTTTAGTGTTCTTAAAGCTATAGTAAACATGAGAGAGAAATTAATCATCAACGATATATGCGATTTCTCTGAGATTATCTGTAACAGTCTGACAATACACATGCAGTTTATTGATTACATGTATGTAGAAAACTTGTTCTACGTTAAAGCTGTCAAACAAGGTTTGAAGAAGAATAAAATGCTACTACCACACGACAGCTAATATAGAAAATACTTTTCTGACGTATTTTGTCACGATCCGCTCTCCCCATACATAATAGAAAAGTTTCGAGATGCATCTACTGCCTGGCCGTCTATTAAACCTGAAAAGAACCAAATGTCGCTAGAATTAGCCCTTTCTCCACATGTGGCTATTTTGGGTTGAGAAGTGAAGGGAATTATGTTCAAAGTCCCATTAGATAGGTAACTTCAGCAGGCAGCAGAATTGCTTTTTAAAAAATGTAGCAGTGAATGCACTCGAAATCGGGACATCTTATCTTAGGTGCAGAATGCTTGCTGTTAGGCTACTAGCTGCCACGTAGCTACAACACCTGCAGAAGTCAAGAACAATTTTTCCAGAACTTCCGCATTCCACAGTGCTGTCAGATGATGCATATGGCCGGGTCTAGATTTCTGAGAGACAGGCAGTTCCAGCTTTTCTTTTGCACTGCACGACCTTTTAAACAGACAGATAGCGCAACAGAGTAGCTCAAGTGGAAAGGAACACTTCCTATTTAAATTTCTGCATCCTACACTGTTGGCAGTTCTGTGTGGTTGGGATTTACATAATTTTATTTCAGTGATTTCAAAATACAGTCGAATGTGTGCACTGGATAGCCGAGGCAGCGAGTTCATGGCGATTCGGTCAACCAAGTAAATGAACGTACGGTACATGATGAAAACAACTACAGGGAGACGGTGTGTCAGAACTCTCGGCCAGTGCACACGGCGCGGGGACGAGCGGTAGCGCGGGCCAATGTTTACGTCGCGAGCAGTGCTACGGTGGAGAGCTGAGCAGCGCGTGGCTCTGAGCACTATGGGACTCAACATCTATGGTCATCAGTCCCCTAGAACTTAGAACTACTTAAACCTAACTAACCTAAGGACATCACGCAACACCCAGCCATCACGAGGCAGATAAAATCCCTGACCCCGCCGGGAATCGAACCCGGGAACCCGGGCGTGGGAAGCGAGAACGCTACCGCACGACCACGAGATGCGGGCTGAGCAGCGTGTGCGAGCGCTGTTAACGTTTATTTCTGTGTAACTGTTGTTAATTACGATGTAGACAATTATCAGAGCGAACAGCATTCAGTGTGTTTTCGATCGCGCTGCCTTGCGACCGACGGCGTTTGAAATTCGTGAGTGGATCTTGAGGATTTGAAATTGCCTGAAGATATAGTCGACACGTTCCAGTTAAACTTTGTGCAGTACTCGTTATTTGTCAAATTTATTTAGAGTGACACTTATGAGAAATTCGTTGAGGAGCATGTTGGTGTGAGACCATTCCGTCATAATGATGGCAGTATTAGTAATGTCCAAATCGTGCCTTCGGGATACGGAGTGAGAACCATCAGGATATTTAATGTGCCACCTGAGTGCCCTAATGATCTGATTGCACGTTCTGTCACTGTACGGCGCTGTTCTGCCAGTTACAAATGAGAAATGGTCGAGTGCATATCGCTACCAAGTTAACAGCGGGGTGCGAAGTTTACATGTAGACTTAAAAAAGCATATACCTTCATATCTTGTCATTGGCGGCTGTCGTGCACAGGTAACTTACATTGGACAACCGCCTACCTGTTCGATCTGAAATTCAACAGAACATCTGCAGATGAACTGCACACGTCGACGCCCATTTCAACTTCCACGGGAACGTCCTGCAGACGGTAGTGAATGGTTTGTTCCGCTATTGAGGGAGGTAGTCGCGGGTTCAAATGGTTCAAATGGCTCTGAGCACTATGGGACCCAACTGCTGTGGTCATTAGTCCCCTAGAACTTAGAACTACTTAAACCTAACTAACCTAAGGACATCACACACATCCATGCCCGAGGCAGGATTCGAACCTGCGACCGTAGCACTCGCACGGTTCCGGACTGCGCGCCTAGAACCGCGAGAGCACCGCGGCCGGCGTAGTCGCGGGGACTGTACCACCCGGAACATGTTAGCCGAAACATGTTAGCGAGGCGGAGATGACAGTTTAGGTGGGATGCAGTGCCAAAGACATTCGCGGTAGGACGGACGTCGATTCGGCCACGTCATCCTCGCCGGGACATTTACCGCTGGAAAACAACGATGCGCCAGCCACCTATGAAACGAAGCCGTGTGAGATACAGGAGCGGGTGCAGATCAGTTTGCCTAAACCACCCGTAGAGACTGCAGCAGAAACGAAGGAAGGCCGCCGAAGGAGAAGCAAAGGGAATAGTAGCAAAGAGGAAAAGTCGGATGATTTGAAACCCGTACACATGTCAGAAAGTGGCAGCGAGACTGAACCTCAATCTTCTTGCTCCGTGCGCTGCGAGTACACTGCGAGGCAAGAACGCATTCGTGAACAAACCAAACACCGGAAGGCACTACTGAGCGCTGAGAAGGAACAGTGCACCGTAACGGCTAAGAGGAAGAGCGAACAGAGTAGCGAGCAGCTGCAGCAGCGCTCCCGCAGGAACTCGATGACGTCAGTCGCAGCCCCGCGTGGTGGCCAGGCGGATGCGACCACGTTGACAGACTCAGCCGGCGGTGGCGGGCAGGGCGGCGCGCGCACCGCGCAGCACCCCGACAGCAATGAGCCGTGGTGGCAGCAGAACGAGGAGATGCAGCAGTAGCTGCTCTCGCGCATTACCATCGCGCTGCGACATTTCCATTCCCTGACCCGTTATTGGTTTTGGCATTTCACCTCGTACTGCAGACGTTACCAACGAGCTTGGTTCAAATCCGTCCAGAAGGACGATCCCACACTCAGAGCTCATTGTCCTCTGAGCCATCATGTGCGACAGCCAAACCTACAACATTACCACACTTAACGTGAATAGGATTCAAAGTGCGGTGAAACTCCGTTCGCTAACTGATTTCTTGTATGGTACCAACGTTGACATTGCCCTCATACAGGAGGTAGTCACAGCCTTAGAAGTGCTCGGTTACGTTCTCATTGATAACATCAATCTCCAGGATGCTGTAAGCACTGCCATCCTTCTGCGCGACGGTATACCCTTTACGGACGTGCAGCGGCTGCCTAGTGGTCGTGGCATTTCTCTTCGAGTGAATGGTGTGCAGATTGTTAACGTGTACGTCCACTCAGGTAGCACTCATAAGAGAGATCGTTCAATTTTTTATAAAAACGAGGTTCCCATTCTTCTTAGCGCTTATCGTGAACATCTCATCCTCGGTGGTGACTTCAATTGTGTGCTCAACGACAGAGACCAAACTCCTAACACTAACAGATGTATCGAACTTGAACATTTAATTCATGGCATCCGTCTTCACGATACATGGGAACAACTGCACAGTCAACGGGTAGCGTACTCCTTCGTAACTAGTCATTCTGCCAGTCGGCTGGATAGGATCTATGTGTCCGATGCCCTCCAGCGACACACTGTGAACTGTGACATAGCTCCTGTCAACATATCCGACCATTGTGCATATCAGTGTTACCTGAACCTACAACGCCAGCAAATCTACCGCGGGAAAGGCTACTGGAAATTGAATGTTAGCCTTCTGCAGGATGCGCAACTTGAAGAGGAGGTGAACATAACTTGGCAACAGCTCCAGCGGCACCGACCTCGCTACGCTAGCGTTCTACAGTGGTGGATTCAGAGTGGCAAGCCTAGATTACGCCTCACGTTCATGAGCTACGCCCGACAAAGAGCTTTTGGCAGAAACAGGCTATTGAATTTTATTATCGCTGTTTGAGAGAACTGTACAGTCGCACTAACAATCCTTCTCGCGGCATCGACGTAAAGATGAAACGATATAAAGCGAAAATCACGGCGATACAACGCCAACGAATGCAAGGCATCATCGTGCGAGCCCACCCCAAGGACGCTGCCGCCGAAGAACGGACCTCTCTGTACCACATCCTGAGAACGACGAAACGGTGTAAAGCCATGTTGATTGAAGCCGTCATTAATGACGCTGAGAATGTCATAACGAAGCAACGTGACATCATCTCGCACGTCTACGACTATTATAGTCAACCTTACAAGAAGCAATCCGTTGATGAACACTCGTGCGACGATTTTCTTGGGACCTTGAGCTGTCGCTTGTCCCAACACGATAATGCAAATCTGGAATCTGTTTTCACAGGGGACAAAATCCAACTGGCGGTCCACAGTGCAAAGAAAGGGAAATCACCAGGACCCGACGGTGTCAGCGCTGAGTTTTACCAGCGATACTGGAACCTCCTCGGTCCGACACTCCTCGAGACAGCGAATGAACTCTGGCACCTGGAAGTAATACCCAAGGCATTTACGGAAGGTATCATCTCTCCCTTACCGAAAAAAGGGGAACAGCAGGAAGGTCGAAAACATGTGACCCATCACACTCCTGAATGCCGATTTCAAAATCATCACCAGATCGATGAAGGTACAGATGCAAACCGTCATGTACAAGGTTTTACGCAGTTACCAGTACAGTGCAGTGCAAGGCCGAAGTGCAATCTGAGCTGCCTGCGATTTGAGGGGCATCATCTGTTCATATGCTGAAACCAAAAGACAGGGCGCTCTGATCTTTTTAGATTTTGAGAAGGTTCATGACCGTGTACGTCATGACTTCCTCTTTAAAAGCATGAAGAAACTATGATTTGGATCTCATCTCTTAGAATTAATTCGCAAACTTACTACAAACGCCTCTTCACGGATTCTCATTAATGGCCATTTTACAAAAGAAGTTTCCATTGGGCAATCCATCTGCCAAGGATGTACTCTGTCAATGATTTTGTACGCTATTGCAGTAGAGCAGCTACTGAACAACTTAGCGCACAGCGGGATCGGTCTTAGCGTCGAATCTGTCACTATCCCATGCATTGCGCATGCTGACGATATATGCGTAACTGTTTCATCATCGCAACAACTTCTGTCAGCGGAAACTCTTTTATAAACATTCACGTTTCTTTCAGGAGCAATACTAAACAGAACTAAAACCACAGATTTGGAGATTGGAGGCGGTATCGGAGACATATCCCATGTTACCTGGTGCAAGGTCAAGGATTATCACACAACCCTTGGTGTTACCATTGAGGCCAAACCAGATAAATTCCTGACGATGAACTGGTCACACATGCTTAATAAATTACGTGCTACTTTGATACTTCACTCCGACCGTGACTTGAACATACTACAGAAAGACCATCGAGATCACCATTACGAGCAAGATAAATTATTTGGCGGAAACTCTTCCAATCTCCGACCACCTAGCCAAGAGTATACAAAAGGGTTATGTTGGTTTCTTTTTAGGGAGCATATTTTCAAAGTTCAGTTCGATACCTTACCTTACCTTCGTCCAAAGGTGGCCTTAACCTCATTAAGGTACACAAAAAATGTGTCACCCTGCTCAAAAACGCACGAGGAAGGAGTTTTGTACCCGGAGGACCAGTATCATCAGAAACCTCATTCAGCGGTGGAAGCCTCATAGCTTTGACCCACCCGTTAATATCGCCGGCATTCCACTTTCCTACCGACATGTGCGACTGTACAACATGGAAATGAGCTACATTCGTCACAACATCGTAGATACTGGAAGCCTGACGAACAGGAAGCTTTATGACCTTCTTATGACAACAAACCACAGGAATCGTCTCGAAGGAAAACATCCACATACACATTGGAGTATAGTATGGCGGAGTGTGCACAGCGACATGTTACCATCACGCGCCATAACCGACTGGTATCTGACAGTCAATGATAAAGTAGCAACGAATTAAAAGCTATATAAAATAGGCCTTCATCCAACGCCCAACTGTGAATCGTGCGGAAGAGTCGATACGCTTATTCATAGGCTCACGTGCGGACGTGCAGAAGAAATTACAACATTTCTTCGTCAACGATTGTCGTTGACAGACCGTACGACGCTTAGTGGTGTAGCCCTTTTAGAGATCATTCAGCCACAAAAACTGAGATATCCACGAGTAAAAAACTGCAACGTGGATCATGGGACACACAGCATCGTTTATTATGCAGAATAGGCATTTTACTTTCCAAGACTATTATTCTTACATAGAAACTGAACACTTTAAAATGAGCCAACATTGTGACTACAGGAGGATATTTGGAAATATGCTGAAAATCATAATTAACGGTTAACTGCTTCAAATACAATATTCCAGATAGCAGAGGTTGGCAGTGATCTGTATGTATGAATCCTATTTGCTTCCTGGGATTTTAGTTCTTGTCGGAATTTTAAAATACTATCCAGACGCTCACCAATGCAGAAGGCATTTTTTCTTTCCCATTTCCGTTTTAACGTTTTCCTGCTCTCGCAGAGCAGCGGAGCAACTTTGCTTCAACAATGAAGTGATAGTCTTTTGTGCACCATAAAAACCTCAAGAAAACATTTCATTTCTTATTTTGCGCAACGGCAGCCTAGAAATGATATATACTTTGTTCATTCTATTCTCATGACAATTTGGAGCAAATATTTATTTTCCCTTTCTGACAAAAAATAAAAAAAAAATGTTGGATTGATGATAGGTTCATATGCATATGGTCTGGTTTCGATTTTAGCTTCCGCCATTGATTTTTTGATAGGGTGAGACAGATTCTATTCTCTTCTGGCTACGCCAAGTGAAGAAGGTATAATGACATTGTGGTCTGATATTCACATTAAACATGATATTTCTTCTCTACCAAGTAGACGTTATATTGAACCACAATATAGTCAGGAGTGGCGACATGTAGAAACTCTATCACTACTAACCTTTCTTATACTACCTACTTATTTCTAGTGACGAAACAAACGCTATGTAGGGTCACAGAACACTTATTACATCTGTTATTTGAGCTTCTGTATGTCGAGAAAATTGGTTCTCAACTGGGAATGCGACTCAGACCGTCATTAAAGCGGAATTTGATCTCTTCGTGACAACACAGCTCAACTACAATTTGTTGTTCGTTCAAAACTGCAGATTCCTCAACATCTGCACATATCGACCGTGGCTAGGCTCGATTCCTGGCCCGGCACTAAAGTTTTCATTATCTATTATCAGGCTCTAACATGAGAACACCTATCTGCTGGTGGATATTAATTTTGATTTTTAATGTATTTTCTTTCGTTGTCAAGACTAACGATATCTGACGTTTTTGACTCCCAATGGGACACAGAACTATTTGCGAGATTACTTTAAGTTCAAGGATGTTGTTCCGAGCTGTTGGTGGAGAAAATTTCGGTAGCTGATGCCTCTTTGTGTGTAGTCTACAACGATATTTGTGGGGGTTCGAATCCCAGTCAGCACTGAAATCCTCGTCATATTATTTCTAGTTCAAACATGCTCACATGTGTAAAAAACCCAAATTATCGTTCGTTTTTTATAGAATATAACAGCGATAGGTGCCGGGTAGGAGTCCTGGAAAGGAAAAAATTAATGTTTCGCCTTGTCATTTCAGTTAAAACATCTAGCTACTGGAGAGAACATCCGATATGTCACAGATGATTGTGCTTCGATAGCAATTCGATTAGGTTCTGGGTTCGAATCCCTGTCCAACGCATAGCTTCACCTCATGGCATTTCAAGTAAGTTACTTGTGAAGAACCAATATTTAACATCTCTCGTAATTCGTTAACAGGGACAATGATGCTGGGAAGGAATTCGCGTCCGTTAAAAATGTTTACGTTATGTAATTTAAAGTTGATATTTGCTAACTGATACTATCTAAAATCGAAGTATATCACTCTCTCTAAGCCTAGTCGGGAATGACTATTAGTTTCCGTCAGTCACGAAATCTTTGCTTAGTCTGCATGACCTGGGCTTGAATCCATATGCAGAACGAAACGGTTTGTCGTGTCATTTGAAGTTCATACAAATTTTCAACTAGCTGCTAGTGAATAACTCAAATTTTTAATCTCATTTTGTGTTAAATAATAAGTACGATACGTTACTTTGAAGAAGAAATCATGAAAACGACGAACTTACTACGTGCATTACCCATCTGACGTAATAATGAGAGTGGTAGCATTTCAGGTAAGTCATTTTTCGTAATAAATGTGAGCTTAGAAGCCTTAAGGACAGTCTTACCTGTGGTAAGATGTTCATTGATATTAGTAGTATCGTGGTATTACTTTACATCTTGAGATATTGCAACAGAGAGCAGTGTTTTCTAGTAGTGACTTGTTGGAACCATTTTCAATAGTCAAACGACTGTACCGAGGAGCGATTAGAGGACCTGCTAAAGAGCTGCGTTATGTGGGTTGCATGGGAAGTAGGCAAAATGCAATTCAGGTCGTTCGGATATTTTTGAGCATGGCTGTACATTAAAATGTGGATATTATGGCGTATTTTAGGTATCCACAATTACAAATAAATATAAATTAATTTTCGTTCCATTCCTAGCAAAAAGGTTTTTTGTACTTACAATTCTGCAAACATCGTAGTGTCTTTCACATGTGTGATATGAGGATAAATCTTTATCCCAAAAGATGAGCTTTCTGTTTTGTAAATAATAACATATATGT
The DNA here is from genome assembly GCF_023897955.1 of Schistocerca gregaria. Classification (NCBI taxonomy): domain Eukaryota; kingdom Metazoa; phylum Arthropoda; class Insecta; order Orthoptera; family Acrididae; genus Schistocerca; species Schistocerca gregaria. The sequence goes on along the minus strand of NC_064922.1, from coordinate 695,632,457 downwards.
TAACGAAACAAAATTTATTTGAGAATATGAAAAATAATTAAATACTTATCATCACTTTTTACAAGTTCTTAAAATGGCAATGTGGCACTGAACAGACATACACCAGTGGAGCAAATAGTGTAATGTCAGTTAATCTGATGACGGAGTAATGCGAGATTCTCTCCGTTTTGTACGTGCTTATTACGCTTATTACATAGGTATCTGACTAGACAAGAAAGTTTCATCACACGGAATTACCTTCATAATAAACAAGAAGCTACGAACATTTGTGCCCTGTGTCAATCTTATTTTAGATAACAACAAAGTATACAGAAAGACAAAAGTTCTTTAGAGAGCCCATAGAACGGGCATAGTGTCCAACACGCTAAGATCAACGTGCCGAAATAAATAAAAGTGTGAACATCAATTTCACACTTGCTAATCACACGGTACTGACGTTCCGACGCACTTGCTAAGCACACAGTGTTCCGGAGACCCCGATATCACCGACAGTCTCCCGTCAGAACGCACATCACCGATGTAGTCTCAGCTTTCACGTAGTGCCTTTCACTGACCAACCGACGATCTACCCTGAGTAGGTACGGATTATCTCCAGTACCGCGACGTAGGAGCCGGTGACGAGTCCGAAGATAGAGAAGGCAGCGATGAAGATGTTCTTCCAGAGCCGCCAGTTCAGGCGCCCCATGCCATCTTCCCAGAAGACGACCGTCTCCAGCACAGCCGGGCAGAAGAGGCCCAGGGTCGATACGAACACCGAGCCCACAAGCGAAATAATCGGCTCCAGTTTGGGGATCGCTACTGCCACCGCAACTGCAACATCAAACAATTTGGATATCAGCTTCAGAAAAACAGTGAGATAAACTGTGACATTACACTCACTTTACACTTCATTGCTAAGCTACGTGTACATAACCGGAGTACGAAAAGCAATACGGCGGCTTAAACTTCTGCCCACCATGGATCGACACCGTCCAAATTGCCCATGGGAGCCGTGAAGCTGCCATGGACGGCTGCCGAGTCGTTGACACAGTGCAGTGTGTGATAGTACGAGCTTAGTAAATACTGGCGTCATTTCATTTTTGAGGTACGGAAAAGCAGTTTTTAACAAAAATAAAAGATTGTGGCTTAACGTCGACGACGACGTCATTAGAGAAGGTACAAGCACATATTGGGGTAAGTCATGTACTTAAACTGACCTGTCACTTTTTCTTTCAGGAGCGCCGTGTAGCCGCGCGGTGTAGGGCGCCTTGCCACGGTTCGCGCAGCTCCCCCCCCCCCTCCCCCCATCAACAGTCTGACGTTCGAGTCCTTCCTCGGGCGTGGCTGTGTGTGTTATCTTTAACGTAGTGTGTAAGCCTAGGGACCGATGACTTCAGCAGTTTGTTTCCGTGGGAACTTACCACAAATTTCCACCACTTTCTATAACCGATTTAGAGTAACAATGGACAAGCTAAATCTGGGCAGTAAGGTGGGGACTGCGAATGCGAGTCCAATGTCTCACTAGCCCCCCACCTCATTTGGTGACAGTTCTCGAGACAAACACAGAGTGTAGTTCCGTCTGATCCATTTAATATTGTATTTCTCTTGGTGATTTTAATTTCTTGCCATTGTTCTGCACATAGCTTAGGAATTTCACATTGAGCCACTCACTTCTTTAGTAGAAGATTTGCGAGTTTTCTAGGAAAAACTCAAAACCCTTGAAACAGGAATAACGCGCCACGCATTTGCTTCTTTTTAAGTTACGTAAATAAATTCTATAGTGTTTTCTACTTTTCGTAAGGACGTAAAACAAAAACCCACGCCATCGTTTGTACACGTTCCATTGCGATAGCACTGTGCTGGGAAACTGGCAAGGAATGTAATTTAGGGAGCTATGACATACTTTGACTAGCCAAGCAGTCCAGCAGCTGATTATACGAGCGTCAATTCACCTCAGCACCTTAGCGTGAACATATTATCGTTCCACAAGTGTAATCGGCATCCTATTTCCACAAATAAGTAATCCACTTACCGTAAGTAAAAGATATAGTGCAGCAAAAACATTATGTTAATTTTTCCCTTGCTCCTCTTATGGAGAGTTTCTGAGGGGAGGTTCAATGTGAAATTACCGACTGTGCATTCCACTTCATTTCTAATTTTATTCGAAGTTTCTGTATGAGGAATATAACTTAAACTATAGTTATACCACCATTTTGAACGAAATTTAGTAATAAGATGATATATAATTATGTAAACATGTGAGGGTCCCAGTACATCACGTAGTTCTTTTGTTTTCGTGAGCTGGGGCGCTGTGCATGCTTGCATTATTATATACGTTTTCTGTGATATCTCAGATCCATGTGAGTAGAAGCCAGAAGAAACTAAAAATAACAAAAAACCTGAGTGAAGAAATGAGCTGAAAAAACAGAAAGGGCAGGGGGTGAAGTGAAAAATATATTAATTAATGTTAAGTACAGAAAACGCTATGCCTACAGAAGATTGGAAGTATTTTGTTCCTGTATGGATCGGACTGGTTAAGACCCTTATTATGTTCACTTTTACTGTTTTAACCATTATACATGCATTTCATTTTATTTTTATTTCGCCACGAAAATATGAAGTTTTTCCTGTCATATCATGTGTTATTTTAGCTATTTGATGTTTAGATGTTTGCTTGCATTTTTATTTGACAGTAGCGCTCGACTTCCGAAAGTTTTTTTTTTTTTACATTTCGACTGTTAATGCTGTGTGCGTGCGATATTTGGGAACGGAGACTGGAGTTGATTGAGAGTACAGAAACAGATCGATGAGTTAATTTTTGCGCTTAAGTTTATTTGTACTGTGCTTTTGTTCTCACTATAGTGTTTTATTACAGAGTGATGTGTCGTAAAATAATGTGTTTCATCCGGCGCCGTTCAATTTTTGTGTGTAGTAATACGCTTGTATTTCTAATTACTGGCTAGAGCTATTGCTAACTGAGCTGTTGGGTGTTCAGGAAATGATGAGTTGGAGCTATTACCCTTCAGTTCTCTAAGAGTTTCTGCATATAAGGTTCTAAAAGCTCTTACAGTCTCGGTCCAATATACTGTTTCATGGCAGCTGGAAATAAATTGGTAGAAACGGAACTGGCTATATTTAGCAGTGCTAGTTGTTTATCTTCTGCCTTATAAGTCCAGTAAGTTGAGTGTCTGCGTATAGTTTTGCTTTTGTATGTGACTGTGCGCCACCTGTTGCTTACCAAGTGTTGATCTGGTTTCTTTTGTGTTTAGAGCGTTTGGTTTAGGGGGAGATATCAAACACACACACATACACACACACATGCGCGCGCGCGCACGCACATTTTTTAATATTTATGGGTGGTCTGTTGTTTATTTTATGAATTTCGTAAGTATCACGTCCATATTTCAGTGCTGTTCGCTTCGTTATGTTCAGTTCTTCGATACAGTCATGTTTGTTCATAAGCAGAATGGTAAGAAAAATGACAATGAAACTGGCACAAAATGCTTATTGATGTCCTAATGAAATAAAAATGAAGAAATAGCGTAAGGCAGGAATTCTGTCTAATTTTCTTTATCAAGCATGGATATCAAGATGGGCTGCAATATTTTGAGCTTGGTTGCACTACAGCAGTTGTTAAAGAACAGCAGGAATAGCCAACCAGTTGCCAAAATGGTGATTTTCAAATAACTAACAAATAAGTAAAAATTAAGGACCCTAGAATCAAGGGCCTGTCGCATCAGTAAAAACAATCACTTAGAATGACGGACCTTGCTAATAGCTACATGCCGGTATGTGGACATACACGCCGTTGAGGATTAATATCGTGTGGAGACAGCTTTTACCAAGTGAATATATAATGTGATGTTTAGTCTCTCCTACCGAAGAGGGGTTTAAATCCCTCGAAACCGGGGTCAAAGTTATTTGAAAACCATTTTTGCAACTGGCTGACTGTCCTTTGTTCCTACTGGGCTGCAATGTCCAGCATATTACTGTTACGCTAAAATACTGTTGAATTGTATTACATCCAGGAATTCAGGCCCACGTATTACGCGAAAAACTTTTGTTTATAAACGTTCGGACATATTTTAGCACCTTTGTGCCATTGTCAGTGGTTACTTCTATGCAGTTCTTATTTTCTACGTTACTGAATAAGAGAAACACCTGATGGCGGCACAAAAATGCTGAAACATGTCTCGACGTTTATGAATAACAATCGTATGTGTAATAGAAACGCCGTCCGAACAGGCCTCTGTAGGTCCGACCGACCGCCATCTCATCCTCAGCTGGTAAGCGTCGTTGGATGCGGATAGATTAGATTAGATTAGATTAGATTAGATTAGATTAGATTAATACTTGTTCCATAGATCATGAATACGACACTTCGTAATGATGTGGAACGTGTCAGGTTACAGAAAGATGTCTGTACAAGTTATTACATTACACAAAATATTGCATGACACTAATGCTTAAGTTAGTTTTTTTTCCCTCCCTTAATTTATATCTAAAAATTCAGCCAATGAGTAGAAGGAGTTGTCATCTAGAAAATCTTTTAATTTATTTTTAAATGTTGGTTGATTATCTGTCAGGCTTTTGATGCTGTTCGGTAGGTGACCAAAGACTTTTGTGGCAGAAAAATTTACCCCCTTGTGTGCCAAAGTCAGATTTAACCCTGCATAGTGAAGATCCTCCTTTCTCCTGGTGTTATAGCTGTGCACACTGCTATTACTCTTGAACTGGGCTGGATTATTAACAACAAATTTCATAAGTGAATATATATACTGTGAGGTTACTGTGAGGATCCCTAGATCCTTAAATAGATGTCTGCAGGATGACCGTGGGTGGACTCCAGCAATTATTCTGATTACACGTTTTTGAGCAATGAATACTTTTCTACTCAACGATGAATTACCCCAGAATATGATACCATACGAAAGCAGTGAATGAAAGTAGGCATAGTAAGCTAATTTACTGAGATTCTTATCACCAAAATTTGCGATAACCCTAATAGCATACGTAGCCGAACTCAGACGTTTCAGCAGACCATCAATGTGTTGCTTCCAGTTTAACCTCTCATCAATGGACACACTTAAAAATTTTGAAAATTCTGCCTTAGCTACAGACTTCTGTTCAAAGTCTATATTTATTACTGAAGTTGTGCCATTTACTGTACGGAACTGTATATACTGTGTTTTATCAAAATTTAAAGAGAGTCCGTTTGCTGAGAACCACTTAATAATTTTGTGAAAAACATCATTTACAATTACATCACTTAGTTCTTGGTTTTTGGATGTTATTACTACACTTGTATCATCAGCAAAAAGAAAGATATGGAGGGGCATGTGGCCAGCACACGGCTCTCCCGACCGTTGTCAGTTTTTGCGACAGGAGGCGTTACTTCACAGTCAAGGAGCTCCTTAATTGCCCTCACAAGGGCTGAGTGCCCCCCGCTCGCCAACAGCGTTCGGCAGACTGGGCTGTCACCCGTCCAAGTGCAAGCCATCGCGACAGCGCTTAAATTTTGTGATCTGAAAGGAACCGTTGTTACCTATGCTGCAAGAGCATTGGTCCTGATAATAGGTGGACTTCTGATTTGGTCTGCGAACACGACAGCTACTACTACTACTACTACTATTATTAGAGCTTAAAAACCGAGATGAATCGAAAGGTTACAGCCTAAGTGAATTGGAATCCACAGTATTCTGAAACATATAATTCCACAATGGAACCAGTCACTGAGAGCCCAGGAGCTGCAGCTAGGCGCAGAAAGCGTCAACTCACCGGTAGCGAGGCAGGTCCCGATGCGGTAGCAGTACTGGACCAGCTCTGCGCGGTGTGGCGGCACCTTCTCCATGACCAGCGCCAGGCTGATGTCGTTAGGCACGAACATCTGCAGTCCGTAAGTCAGCACTATGGCCAAGGCGATCAGGATATTCACGGACTGCGCCAGTCTACAAGAAAACGTCGCGATCCTCAGGACTACAGGAAAATATTGTGAAATACACGGGTGGTCAATAGCAGCACTCTAGCAAGTTATGAAGGCCGAACAGACCTTATTTAAAAAAGAATAAAACGAATATTCCACAGAGAGACAAAATATGCTGTAGACATACGACGGCGCCGACTGCTAATTTTCCTGTGTAAAACCGGTTGCCAGTGATCAAGGAGTCCTTTCATTTCTTTTCTAATCTACCTTGCTGGTACTTCGCAGGAAACTGTCTCTGTGATGTCAATTATCATTAAATAATCACTTCTTTCATCAGGATAGCTTTATGTTATTATAAAATTCAGTAATCGTAACACACTTTAATACACAGACTATACATAGTGCCTTATGGGAAACACAATGACCGTATTAAAAAAAATGTAAGGTGTAATGGCTGTAAGTGCAGGTATTTCTACTGGTGATTGAGGACGGTGTAGTGAACAACATTACATCACCGTTTAAGTCATTTTCAGATTAATAATTATAGCTATTGGGATTATAATGTTTTTAGATTGGCTAGTACCTCTAAGTGCAATGTTGTTGTTGTTGTTGTTGTTGTTGTTGTGGTCTTCAGTCCTGAGACTGGTTTGATGCAGCTCTGCAGCTAAGTGCAATAACAAGCCATTAATGCTTAATTTCTCATGGGCAGCAGGTCAGGTATTGAAATGTGAATTGTGGACACAGCACGGCTTTTCTGTACCAGCACGTGTAGTCCATTTAGCGGTGGATTACGAGCGTGCAGAAAACATCACCATAAATTATGTGATATGTTTGCGGGAAAATTGTCAGACACAGAGAAAAAATAATGAACGCTGTGATGTGCATTCATATTAAGGTACTGGTCACAAATCCATCTGTGCTTACAGTGAGCGGCACTTAAATCCGGACAAATTTCAATTAGAATTTCCCGACATATCGTACTTCCGCCAGAGGTCGCAACTGGCGTTCTTGAAAGCCACAGGCATCTCGTAACCGTCAGAACCTCAAAACGGCCGAAATGTTCCGAATTAGTGCGGAGCACAACCGAAGTGTCGCAATTATCAGAGGTCTTCGCTCTGGGCGTTCGTCCACTGAAATAGTTCGATTCTTCGGATACACGATATCAACTGTTTACAATGTTGAGGCTTCGAAGAAGTATAATGCTTCGGAGAAGTCTGGGGAAGATTCCGCTAAACGGGCGAGGAAATGTCATTCATGGAAGCGCGTGTCACGAACTGCGACAGGCTTAGCGCTAATTTCGGAGAACCCGGGGCAATCCCCGAGGAAATTGGCGTCAATATTGAATGTCAGAGAGCGAACAATGCGTCGGATGGCTGAGGAGGACCTCATACGAGCCATTTAGTCCAAACCTGGCTTTCAGATAATGTTAACATGTTCTGGTCAAAGGAGTTCTGGCCCACGGACTTGAACCACCTCGGCCATTATATTTGGAGCGTAGTCGAAAGTGTTACCAATAAGACGAGACACCCTAATGTTGCATCTATGCATACCTCTATCGAAGACGCTTTCGTGAATATGGACAGTGCTGTTTTAAAGAGTGCGTGCGATCGCTTCAAGAGAAGATTGGAGGCACTCATTGCGGCTGAAGAGGTTACATCGAGTAATGTTACTCTTGTAAGATATCAGTATTTATGTGTAACGGCCGGCCGTGGTGGTCTAGCGGTTCAGGCGCTCAGTCCGGAACCGCGCGAATCCTGCCTCGGGCATGGATGTGTGTGACATCCTTAGGTTAGTTAGGTTTAAGTAGTTCTAAGTTCTAAGGGACTGATGACCACAGATGTTAAGTCCCATAGTGCTCAGAGCCATTTGAACCATTTATACGTAACGAGATTTTCATTTTCATGTGTATTTCGTTTTAATAAATTTGCTTTTAAAAAAGGTTTTATTTGTCCAGATTTAAGTGTCGCCTCCTGTATACGCGTTACACCCTGCATATTTTAGGTTCATGTCTAAGTAGCAGCTGGTTATAGTCAAAGAGCAGCTGCTCACGGAGATCTAGCATGGGTTGTAATTATCATGTGGCAGCGAAACTTGATAGATATGCTAATGCGCTAATGTGGAACTGATTCACGCTGGGAAAAAGTTAGTTCCAGTTATGGCCACCAGGTGTAAATCTGGCGCTGTACAACATTTCGTCGGCGTCTCTAATACTCATATTGAACAAATTGTGTAAGTGACGTTTGCTAATAAAAACAAAATTATGCCGATTTCGCTGGTTTCATCTCTTTTGCCAACGTCTCATTCCTAATCCATTACAAGTGGAAACATTTCTATACATCTTTCTTACATTCACAGCGCCAGATTTACACCTGATTGTGAAAACAGGAAAAAACGTTTTCCTGCCTAAATCGGTTCCACATCAACGCATTAGAAAATCTGTCACGTTTCGCTGCCATACGAAAACTATAGCCCACTCTGAACCTCTTTGAGTAGCTGTACATTAATTATAACCACCAAGTATCATTATTCGACTTATTACGAAGACGTCATCAGATGATCTATTCAAGAGTTTCGTAGGGGAGTTATTTTGATTTGTAATTTAATTTCCTAGTAGTTAGTAATCCCCATTCTTCTTCCTTTCTAAACAAATTGTCTGATGGTAACTTGACTATGTCGAAAACGGCAACAACTGCGCCCTACCATCTTCAGGTTTTTCATACAGTAGCCTGTGTGGTACAGACTTCTTTCAGACAGGTAATATTTTGCTCGGTGTCGCAGTCATGTTAAATTGTTACTATCAGAGGCGACCGTATTTCATTATGAAATCTATAACACCGAGGAAAAAAGTAGCACTGCATAGTGCATACCACATAGCATAACGTACAAAAGAAATAGGTCCTTACATCTACATCTATACTACGTGAGGAATCTTGCCGTGTTTGGGGGAGAGTACTTCTGGAATCACTATCGTTACCCCATTCCCTATTCCATTCACGAATGGCGCCTGGAAAAAATGAGTATCGGTAAAGCTCCCTGTGCATATAATTTCTCTAATTTTCTCGTAGCGTCCTTTTGCCAGGCATGCGTGGCAGGACACAATATGTTGTCCCACTCTTTTTGGTACTTAAGCTGTCGGATTTTCAGTAGTAAAACTCTACGGGATGCACAACGCCTCTCCTGTAGCGTCTGGCACTGTAGATTGTAAAACATTATCCGAGTAAACGATCCTAACGAAACACGCGATTCTTCGTTGGATCTTCCACATCTCTTCTAATGATTCTGTGTGGTGGACATGTGCTACTGAATGGCTTCGTGTTAGCTTTTTTTTAATAAGAAGAGACTAAAATGGAAATCCTTTTAGTTTATAAAATATGCAGTTGGGACGAAGACTCTCGTAAGTGGTCCTTCGGGGCCAGAAATGGAAGCGGAACGAGGCGGATGGTGAGCTGGACTTTGTTAAGGATTAGATAGTTATCTGTTAGTGGTTGGGAAAGGAATCGCGTTTGGCTTTCACCTCGTTGGGTGCCTGTCAACGACGGGGAAACGGAGTTCTTAATTTTTTGTTGTTTTATTTTATTTAGTTAATTATTTGTTTGTGGGAGTGGGAACGATTTACAACCCAGACTTGGTTCTCGCAGTCCTCTGTGAGGACCGACCAGATGGAAGAGGTAGTCGTACATCTACACGACACACCCGCTTCCGCTTGTACTTCTTAGGCCTTTTGCCACATGACGCATTAAAAAGCTACTTGCTTTTAACTTACTAAAATCAGTGTGAAGTCTACACCCAAACAAAAATCTCATATATTTATCCCAAACTGAGACAGCTGCTGTTGGAGATACGTTCCTTCACACACAGGAAATTGCAGTTCATTACATTTTCAGTAAGAGCTACAGTCCGAAATTTTGCTCTTGATGCAACAGCTAAATGCTGTAGCAGTTGCAGTACTCAGTGGTTTTCTGGCAATGCCATCAGTGGCGCGGTTTATTAAACTCGGATAAGCCAAAGCACAAATGTAAGCCTTATAACAGCTTTTAAACCACCTTTGTGTCACAGGACACAGACCTAATCCATTCCAATTATTCTAAGTAGGACCAGAAGCTAAACGTAATCTGAAGAGCTAGTGTGGCGGCAAACATTTTACTCTCGGTCTCGCTAGGGGAGATCGACAGTTTGGTGTAAATCATCACATAGAGTCTACAAAAAAAACAAAGTGACCTACTTCTTTCGCTAGTCCGACGGTCACAATTTTTGAAAAATTCCATAAATGTTCTCTTCGTAGCATTACTCCTAGGGACTAGCGCTTATGTGTCTACCCAGTGTGGTCGATATGTGATAAAAGACGGATTTGCGGACTCATGTTCTTGTCGGCATTCCGATTAAGAGGAACCTCATCATTCATCTCGCACGCTGTCTTACGAGTCACTTGAAATGCTCAGACTTAGTCGACGTCCAATTTATCGGAAACTACGGATTATTCAACGACAAACCGATATAGGTGTAGACTTTTTTCTGAATGAAGAACATCTGAGCAACATCTCATCGAAATTCGGCCGTCCCCTTCCAGATGCACAGGACTGACACTGTTAGTCATTGGTCTTGAATGTCACTCGTGGCAGGAAGGACAAGTCTTCCGTTCTGTCATAGAGATTAGTGTTCAACGTGGGTTCCCTATACAGAACAAGGCGAATGCTGGCATGGTTTCATTAGAGGAAGACTGTGTTCACAATAGGTGCTCAGGTGCATATCTGGTCTCAGTTTCACACACCATTCAACTACAACAGGAATTCCTTTTCTGCGTTCCTCTTGGGTTGCCGATGTAACACGCGCCCCAGCTGCTAGTGTCAATGTTCGATTCAAGGAGAATATTGTTCTTAAACACACTTCTGGTTTTGTTTATTCGCCCAATCGCTGAAGATAACAGAAAAAAAGAAGTGAAGGGTAGAAGCAAGAGTCGCTCTTAAATGTGGGGTTAAGAAACACTGTTAGGAAACGAAATACAGATATTCACTATCACAATGAGGAATCTGGTTTGGATGTATGATTTATTCATACGTCTACCGTCACTTTTACGAAGAAAAACATAGTTTATGTTCGTGATATTTATTCTTACAACCTAATAAAAGAACATTAAATGTCAACTTACGGCTCGTCGCTTGGCAGGTTGAGTGTCACGCTGCCTTCGGTGTCTGGTCCGTACTTCAAGTAACCACAAAATCCAATGATGGCGTACAGGCCCACGACAATGGACATGGTGATGTTGAGCACACCTGGGCAGCCCAGAAAGCGCTGCGGGTTCTTCATGCTGTTCTCCACAGGCATCACCTGTAAATAAAACCGTTGTCATAATAACGATCAACTCAGGCCTTCCCTAACACAAAGTAAAAACGATGATCGCACATACGAGTAAGAGCGAGATAGTAGAACTTTCTTCTGAAGTTGATTAACACTCTATAGTAAATTGATTTCTTAGGATGGATAGGATGTGTGGCTACTGTGTACGGACGCAGGAGGAGCTGGCCACTCTTCGCGAACAGCTGAGCGTGTTGATGGCCGCGGTCAGCCGTCTTCAGGCTGCTGCCTCGGAGTGTAGCGGCAGTGGGGAGTCTGGTGCGTCGCAAGGTACACCCCAGGTGTTACATGCTTCACCCACTGTCCCTGTTGTCGAGACATCTTCGCGGGTACCGGGCGCGGTTGGGCCACCCTCTCCCCAAGGGGAGTGGCGGGTTCAGCGGCGTTCGCGGCGCACGAGGCGGAGGGTCAATGTGGAGGCTGGCCGAGTGGCATCGCCCGCTCTGCCTGTGAGTGGACATGTGGCTGCTCCTTCAGCAAGGTCCGAGCAGGTTGAAATATAGTTGAATATAGTTGAAAGGTCGGGGAATAAGGCCAGTGTTCACTCTGTCTGCTTGCCGGGGGGTCTCATCCGAGAAGTGGAGGAGGCCCTACCGGCGGCGATAGAGAGCACTGGGTGCACCCGACTGCAAATTGTTGCTCATGTCGGCACCAATGACTCCTGCCGTCTGGGTTCAGAGGTCAACCTCAGTTCGTACAGGCGGTTGGCGGAATTGGTGAAGGCGGAAAGCCTCGCTCGTGGGGTGGAATCAGAGCTAACTATTTGTAGTATCGTTCCCAGAACCGATCGCGGTCCTCTGGTTTGGAGCCGACTGGAAGGCTTAAACCAGAGGCTCAGACGATTCTGCGGAGAGCTGGGGTGCAAATTTCTCGACCTCCGCTATCGGGTGGAGAAATGTAGGGTCCCCGTGAATAGGTCAGGCGTGCACTACACGCCGGAAGCGGCTACGAGGGTAGCGGAGTACGTGTGGAGTGCACATGGGGTTCTTTTAGGTTAGAGAATTCCCTCCCTAGACCCGACAAGACGCCTCCTGAGACGCGGCAAGGCAGGAGTAGGCAAAATGCAACAAGGAATAACAATATTAATGTGCTAATAGTAAACTGCAGGAGCGTCTATAGAAAGGTCCCAGAACTTCTCTCATTAATAAACGGTCACAACGCCCATATAGTACTAGGAACAGAAAGTTGGCTGAAACCAGACGTAAACAGTAATGAAATCCTAAACTCGGATTGGAATGTATACCGCAGAGATAGGCTGGACAGTGAAGGGGGAGGCGTGTTTATAGCGATAAGAAGTGCAATAGTATCGAAGGAAATTGACGGAGATTCGAACTGTGAAATGATTTGGGTGAAGGTCACGGTTAAAGCAGGCTCAGACATGGTAACTGGATGTCTCTATAGGCCCCCGGGCTCAGCAGCTGTTGTGGCTCAGCACCTGAAGAATAATTTGGAAAATATTTCGAGTAGATTTCCCCACCATGTTATAGTTCTGGGTGGAGATTTTAATTTGACGGATATAGACTGGGAGACTCAAATGTTCATAACGGGTGGCAGGGACAAAGAATCCAGTGAAATATTTTTAAGTGCTTTATCTGAAAACTACCTTGAGCAGTTAAACAGAAAACCGACTAGTGGCGATAACATATTAGACCTTCTGGTGACAAACAGACCCGAACTATTTGAATCAGTTAATGCAGAACAGGGAATCAGCGATCATAAAGCGGTTACTGCATCGATGATTTCAGCCGTAAATAGAAATATTAAAAAAGATAGGAAGATTTTTTTGTTTAGCAAAAGTGACAAAAAGCAGATTACAGAGTACCTGACGGCTCAACACAAAAGTTTTGTCTCAAGTGCAGATAGTGTTGAGGATCAGTGGACAAAGTTCAAAACCATGGTACAATATGCGTTAGATGAGTATGTGCCAAGCAAGATCATAAGAGATGGGAAAGAGCCACCGTGGTACAACAACCGAGTTAGAAAACTGCTGCGGAAGCAAAGGGAACTTCACAGCAAACATAAACATAGCCAAAGCCTTGCAGACAAACAAAAATTACGCGAAGCGAAATGCAGTGTGAGGAGGGCTATGCGAGAGGCTTTCAAGTTCTATGTACTGACTTGGCAGAAAATCCTAAGAAATTTTGGTCCTATGTCAAAGCGGTAGGTGGATCAAAACAAAATGTCCAGACACTCTGTGACCAAAATGGTACTGAAACAGAGGATGACAGACTAAAGGCCGAATTACTAAATGTCTTCTTCCAAAGCTGTTTCACAGAGGAAGACTGCACTGTGCTTCCTTCTCTAGATTGTCGCACAGTTGACAAAATGGTAGATATCGAAGTAGACGACAGAGCGATAGAGAAACAATTAAAATCGCTCAAAAGAGGAAAGGCCGCTGGTCCTGGTGGAATACCAGTTCGATTTTACACAGAGTACGCGAAGGAACTTGCCCCCCTTCTTGCAGCGGTGCACCGTAGGTCTCTAGAAGAGCGAAGCGTTCCAAAGGATTGGAAAAGGGCACAGGTCATCTCCGTTTTCAAGAAGGGACGTCGAACAGATGTGCAGAACTATAGACCTATATCTCTAACGTCGATAAGTTGTAGAATTTTGGAACACGTATTATGTTCGAGTATAATGTCTTTTCTGGAGACTAGAAATCTACTCTGTAGGAATCAGCATGGGTTTCGAAAAAGACGGTTGTGTGAAACCCAGCTCGCGCTATTCGTCCACGAGACTCAGAGGGCCTTAGACACGGGTTCACAGGTAGATGCCGTGTTTCTTGACTTCCGCAAGGCGTTTGACACAGTTCCCCACAGTCGTTTAATGAACAAAGTAAGAGCATACGGACTATCAGATCAATTGTGTGATTGGATTGAGGAGTTCCTAGATAACAGAACGCAGCATGTCATTCTCAATGGAGAGAAGTCTTCCGAAGTAAGAGTGATTTCAGGTGTGCCGCAGGGGAGTGTCATAGGACCGTTGCTATTCACATTATACATAAATGACCTGGTGGATGACATCGGAAGTTCACTGAGGTTTTTTGCAGATGATGCTGTGGTGTATCGAGAGGTTGCAACAATGGAAAATTGTACTGAAATGCAGGAGGATCTGCAGCGAATTGACGCATGGTGCACGGAATGGCAATTGAATCTCAATGTAGACAAGTGTAATGTGATGCGAATACATAGAAAGATAGGTCCCTTATCATTTAGCTACAAAATAGCAGGTCAGCAACTGGAAGCAGTTAATTCCATAAATTATCTGGGAGTAGGCATTAGGAGTGATTTAAAATGGAATGATCATATAAAGTTGATCGTCGGTAAAGCAGATGCTAGACTGAGATTCATTGGAAGAATCCTAAGGAAATGCAATCCTACAACAAAGGAAGTAGGTTACAGTACGCTTGTTCGGCCAATGCTTGAATACTGCTCAGCAGTGTGGGATCCGTACCAGATAGGGTTGATAGAAGAGATAGAGAAGATCCAATGGAGAGCAGCGCGCTTCGTTACAGGATCATTTAGTAATCGCGAATGCGTTACGGAGATGATAGATAAACTCCAGTGGAAGACTCTGCAGGAGAGACGCTCAGTGGCTCGGTACGTGCTTTTGTTAAAGTTTCGAGAACATACCTTCACCAAAGAGTCAAGCAGTATATTGCTCCCTGCTACGTATATCTCGCGAAGAGACCATGAGGATAAAATCAGAGAGATTAGAGCCCACACAGAAGCATACCGACAATCCTTCTTTCCACGTACAATACGAGACTGGAATAGAAGGGAGAACCGATAGAGGTACTCAGGGTATCCTCCGCCACACACCGTCAGGTGGCTTGCGGAGTATGGATGTAGATGTAGATGTAGAAGTGCCTTCAGAATAGTCCCCAAAATATGTCTAGTTACTCTTGCTTCAGTGTTTCCTTTAATACACTGTACTACCCCAGTATATTTTCTAATCAGTTCTCAGGTGAGAGTGACAAATACTCTACCATTGATTATAGGGTTGTCACTGTATACAGAATGCACCAGGAGAAATGGTCAATATTCAGGGATCTCACAGAAACTATCTTTCGAGTCGAAAAAGTCCGGTAAATATGGGCTCTAAAGTGCGTACCTTAGAAACTAGGAGTACTTTTTCATCTCAGCTACTGCGAAAAACATCTCTTCTACTGAACAACTGCTCGTAGCCAGTGAGATGTGCATTTTAGATGCCATATTTACTGGACAATTTTTCTTATTTTGGTACTTACTACCTCCTCCCAAAATACAGAAGGCAAGGAGCTTGCAGTAGACGAGATTTATTTCACAATATCGAAGATGAAGAAGCGCTCATAACTCATCAGGTATGGATTTCAGATCCAATATTTACTAGACATTTTTGCTTCGGAGGTTCGTTCATGCTATACTCGTGAATATTAATAATTCCTCCAGGGATACCCTGTATATGACAACAGATGTGCAAAAGGAAATGCTATGCTACGTTGTACGTTACTCCAACAGTACAGACAGACTGGCCGGTGTCTTTCGGTTTGGTGAAGCTACCTAAGGCAATTAACTTACAGCTCCCAGTTATGAATAGGGGAAAGAATGAATTTGTTTTTGGCACGTTGCACTCCATACTTCAGCTAAGCAGAACGAGCAGTTGATGAAGTTCGTGTCTGATTCACCCACGGTCCTCTAAGAGGGCCAACATTAGGTCAGTGGTAGTCCCAGTTGGGGATAAGTAGGAAAATATTCTCTCTTCAAACTTACCAAATGTTTCTGACTGGGAAAGAAGATCTAATGCCCATGATACATACGTTGTGATCCAATACCGTAGCAGTTAGAAAAACTGAATGTGTGTACCTGTGTGTAACGAAAAGTAATTTCGTTTTCTTTCTCCACAGATTCTGAGCTATATAACGGTATATCTGTTTAAGCGAGATCAATGCTAAAACAAAAGGATAAAGTACCCCAGATTCGTCTTCCAACGTCCATCTCCAACACGAAGGTCCACTCGTGAGATCAGATGAGAATGTGCATCAGTAAATATAGGCAGCACCACTAAATGGTTAGTGTCAGAGACATCGTGAGATCCAAATGATTGGAGGATGTTGGGTGTTACATGATGGTTTTTAGAATTTTTGTGTTCAACTTCGTAGCAAAGCGGTCAGCTTTTCTGACTGATGCAGAGTACTTTGCAGAACTGCTTCGGGTTTTTCTTGCTGCGGTGACTGAAGCAGGTATAACAGCCTAGTGTAGAGAACTAAGAAGGGGCACTTGGGTAAGTTGCGGCACCAGTTAGAGCCGAAGTTAATGGCTGAACAATTCTGTATTAACCACGTACCTCTTCATCTTGACGTCCAATATCGCCCTAGCAAAGGATACCACACCAATATTTTGGCACCACATGTCTGCTTCTGGTCAAAAGTTCCACTTTTAGTTTCATTTCACTTGAATGAGCAACGCACTTTATTAGCTTGTGTCAGCTATTTGCAGCCTGTCGCTGTAAAACTGTGATAAAAGTTCGACAGTACAAAGAAATTTTCTTCACATCACACACCCACCGCTTATTTTTGAGATGTACCGCTTTTTCTTTCATGTCTGGGAGCAAAGGACAATGTGAATGACTAAGCATTTACACGTCGTCCGAACAGAAATTGGCATTGCAATTTGTTTCACTATGAAATCGGTGAACCTGGTATTCACTACGATGTACGATGTGTCTGCGGCAAGCAACTGCCGTTGAATCTGTAGACCCAGTTGTACCGCTCTGGGTAGGAGTTGTGAAGCGATATTTAGCACAAATTATGCCTAAGAAGAAACAGTTGCAGTACTGTGCACATAACTACAAGTATTTCGAAGGATCAGTGGATTAGGCGTGCTAACGAAATGATATTGGGAAAGATGAATATTTCGATGAAGAAACTGAGGTTCGGTCGAGATTGTAATTAATGACAAATTAGTCAAAAAGGTGTCAGTTTACATACGAGTGCTACTCGGAAAGTAACGAACTATAGGTCGCGAAATGGAAACCACAGTGAAAATCAAAACTGTTTTATTTGCAACAGCTAGCTACACCTTCCAGCTACTTTTGTACACAGTCACCGCTCTCAGTAGACATCTGTCGTAGCGTTGTACCAACTTTTCAATTCCCTCGTTGCAGAAGACAGCCGCCAGCGCTTTTCGGCAATTTTCTACTCTGGATTGCAGCTCGTTGTCTGTGACAAAATATTGTCTTCATAGCCAGCGGTTCATTTGAGCAGAGGTGCAGGAGAATCTTCATTGCCCCTGCTGAATGCGGCCGGGAATTGTCGTGTAGAACGAAACGCTTGACAGTTATGTTATGTGGAATGCATAGCTTCAAGCGAAATATTTCTCCAGGCCCTCACAATTGGCGGGAGACGCTAATTTCTAGCCATCTTTACGTTCTCACTGTGAGCTCAGAACTGAAAAGACAGACATTATGCGATCTACGGGCGTACTAGACACAGCGCCCAACGCATCTGTGCAAAGCTTCATCAGAGTTTCACTGTATTTTCCATTTCTCTACCGATCGTTCCCTACTTTCGGAATAACCCTCGTATTTCGATTATGGCAAAAGCTATAATTGCTGTCATGATACAAACTAAAAGCTGCACATATTTCGAGTAATGTGACCTAATCAGCACACTTAACTTTAAAAAAAAATATTTTATAAGGCTGTGGCGGCACCGTTTCTATTGTGGCTGTAAGAGCTCGACGAAGGGATGCAAAGACGGCAGCAAAATATAAATAGGAGATATGAGAGTATTGAGAAGAGTGAATGGTTGCGCAAGAAGGGATCCATTGATGAATAAAGACATATGCTGTTAATAAGGAATACTGAAACAGCAAATGAAAAAGGACACAAAGGTGACCCATGGAAACTGCTGGTGACATTTCCGAAGGAAAGTCAGACTCAAGCACACAAGATACTAAGGGTCATATGTAAGTAGGCTGTTTCGGTTTTCTTATTGGTAACGCCACGTAGCGCTCCGCATGAAAATCACTGGCTGTGCTGTGTGCAGTCAGTGGCTGGTTGGCATTGTTGTAATACTCGCCATTGTAGTGTTGGGCAGCTGGACGTTAACAGCGCGTGGCGTTGCGCAGTTGGAGGTGAGCCGCCAGCAGTGGGGAGAGAGATGGCGGAGTTTTGAAATTTGTAAGAATGGATGTCATGAACTGATATATATATATATATATATATATATATATATATATATATATATATATATATATATATATGACTATTATGGTAAATACATTGTTTGTTCTCTATTAAAATCTTTCATTTGCTAACTATACCTACCAGTAGTTAGTGCCTTCCGTAGTTTGAATCTTTTATTTAGCTGGCAGTGGTGGTGCTCGCTGTATTGCAGTAGTTCGAGTAACCAAGATTTTTGTGAGGTAAGTGATTTGTGAAACGTATAGGTTAATGTTATTCAGGGCCATTCTTTTGTACGGATTTTTTAAAGTCAGATTGCGTTGCGCTAAAAATATTGTGTGTCAGTTTAAGCACAGCCCTGTACAATTTTTCTAAGGGGACGTTTCACATAGAGTAAACACTTTTAACTATTACAGGTTCATAGGCTTGCAGAGCCGGTGTCATTTTAAACAAAGTAATTTTCGATAATAGAAACAACTGAAAGAATTAAATTGCCGGCGTTTCGACCAACTCTCTGCGGTTATCTTCAGGGTGGTTCACAGCTGGATACTGGTGAATGTCTTGTCTAAAGGTACTATCTGTTTCGGTTGTCTGGTGGCTACCGACATCATGTATCTGAGATGTCACTGGACAATATGAAGAGAGGTTGTTATGGAGGGGGTGGCAGTGTGAGACTCTATTACGTGTGCAACCCTATTGGCTAACTGGAGAGCAGCCCTGGCAGATGATATGTGTTGCCTCATTGTGAATGGGAAGCGGTAGTAAATCGGCAGCTATTTCCAGGCGGTAGTGTTTTCCTGCAGCGAAACGTTGAAGCTGCGTGGCAGTTCGCTCATGGCCTTCTATAAGGGAAGGCATTCATCAGTATCCAGCAGTGAACCGCCCTGAAGAGAACCGCAGTAAGACTGTCGAAAGGTTGGGAATTTAGTTGCTTAGTTTATACTGATACGGCCCAATACCCAAAATTACTTTATTCGAAACCTTCCGCCCTGTTGCATGGCTGTGAGTGGTGCGCCAGGCTTCGTAGGCGAGCGAGTCCTCGTTGATACACCAAAAAATCGAGCAAATTCATATGCAATTTGATAATAGAGCCAATAGCTCCTTCTGCCATCGTGTCACTTTTTCACATCGACCCATCCTACGGCGCCATTTCCAAACAACAGGCTGGCGTATATACACCACTTCACTGCCATGACTTAAATCACATTTGGGTGGATGTGACCTCCTGACACTAGTTCTGCACCATGTAGAGCACTTCAAAGCACAACTATGCCCTTTTAATGGGTGTCTAATACACTAAGACAAAAAAGGGCACCACGAAGGAATTATACGGAATGGAATCTCATTGACTGGAGTGGAATTGTCTTCAATGACGAGTCTGCTTTCGAACTGAGCCCCAATGACTAGTGAAGACGTATCTGAATACACCCCGGTCAGCAATAGCGTACCATCCGGACATTCACCCATCATATGGCCCTTCAATCATGAGTGATGGTTTGAGTACCATTTCTTTTCATAGCCAGACAAGTTTGGTTGTCCCTGCGGCACGTTTACAACACGACGTTACGTTAACGACGTTTTACGTCCCGTTTTGTTGCTATTCACGGCATGGCAAAAGTTTCTACTGTTCGTCTTAGCGCTTGCCAAACCCTGCCTTGACCAGCAAGGTCACTCAATCTCTCCCCAACCGAGAACGTTTGGAGCGTTAGGGGCAGGGCCCTCCAACTAGCTTGGGATGTGGATGATCTACCGCGCCAATTGGACAGAATTTGGCACTTCCTTCAGGAGGACATCCAACAGTTCCATCAATAAATGCCAAGCCGAATAACTGCTTGCATAAGGGCCAGAGGTGGACCTACCGTTATTGCTTGCCCACTTTGTGAAACACTTTCTCTTGAACAAATCACCCAATTCTTTCTGAAATTATTATAAGTTATTTGTTTGTACATGGACATCACAGCTACTGCTTTATTTCCCATTCTGACAATTCCTTCATAGTGTGTCTTTTTTGTGGTGGGGCGGAGCGTATTTTATCTGTTGAACTTATAGTTACAATGACTATGTGGAAGGTGGCGGAGATGTTAAAAGTATATCACGGTCCAAGTATCAGTCAACTGCTACGTAATATCGAGACTCACCACGCCGATGCCCTCCATGGCGAAGATGACGGTGCTGAAGAAGAGCGGCAGCTGCGAGACGGGCGCGATGAGGTCTCGCTCGCTGGCGCTGGGCACGCCGGACAGCGTGTAGTAGAGCGTGATCACCAGGCTCACCAGCAGCGCCACGTCGGCCGCCACCGACACCGGCACCATGTGCTTCAGCTGGCGCACCAGCACCAGGCCCAGGAACACCGGCAGCATCACCACCATGTACACTCGCACGTCCAGGTCGTTCATCCACGGCACGTAGTAGCCGCACACCTGGCAACCACGTGTACAAACTCACTCTCTACCAATGGTTCAAAAATGGTTCAAATGGCTCTGATCACTATGGGACTTAACATCTGAGGTCATCAGTCCCCTAGAACTTACAACTACTTAAACCTAACCAACCTAATGACATCACACACATTCACGCCCGAGGCAGGACTCGAACCTGCGACCGTAGCATTCGCGCAGCTCCAGACTGAAGCGCCCAGAACCGCCCGGCCACACCGGCCGGCTCCACCAGTGGGTCCCGTGTGTAATAGTTACGTGACTGATGTTTCGTCCAGTGACTGAGTTGCTCCAGTAATCTGTGACGATCTATGAAGGCAAAAATATAGAAAGGTGTGACTCACTGCAGCCAAAAGATGAAACTGCAGCCTGTGGAAACTATCTTGTTTCGAATCAAGCACATTTCACTTCCTCCAATTTTTTGGCTGTTCTGTTACTTCTTCAATTATGTATGAGATCTGCAACGCGTTACGTGAAATGTTACTTCTTATCAGCAACCGTAGATAAATAAACTGGTAACTTCTGTACATAACTCTTGTGTGTCTCAGGGACTAAGACGAATAGTGTAGCACTGAAAAAGTTTGCGGTTCAATTCTCAGTAGGACCAATAACTCTTTTTGTGTCACTGTGAATGTTTTCTATATGTGAGAAAAGAAAATTCTCAGTATGGTTCGCAGTTCACATTAAACCTTAACCTGAGGTGACAAAGGTCATGGTGTACCTCCTACCATCATGTCGGACCTCCTTTTCCCCAGCGTAATGCAGCGCCTCGACGTGGCATAGACTCAACAAGTCCTAGGATGTCACCTGCAGAAATACTGAGCCCTGCTGCCTCTTTATCCACCAATAATTGGGAAGGTACTGCCCGTGCAGGTTTGGAGTCCACGTTAAACTTTACATCCCCATATAGCTAGTTAGCTATGCCAGTTACTGATCAGTGAAGGGCAAGAACGTAACGACGTTTAACATAACCATGTTAAAATGCTTATGTGGTGTTCAAACCAAATTTGGGTTAAAGATAGCTTCAGTTTTCGATACTGATTCCACAGCACCAGAAAAGGTTATGACAGACTCTCAACTACACGCAGATGTGGAACGTTTCTAGTGGAATGGGTGTATTGCAATGAACAGAGGCAGTCACTGAATGCGCGGGGTATTACCAAGCGACAACGTTTGCGCACATTAATTGTACAATATTCAATTGCAAAACATAGCATTTATTTATAAGAGATATACATAGAGGGTAACTGACCAATCAGATCACAGGTGAGAAAGACACACACACACACACACACACACACACACACACACACACACACAGCGGAAGAGGCTCAATTTTTCCTCAAGCAGGGTTTCTGTGTTTCATCACGTTTAAGTAATTTACGTCCCCTTTTTGTTACCCACATCCTCGAGGCTACCTACACTTAGTTGCCTGCATGGAATCCTGAAAGTACTGATGTTGTACCATTCAATCGTATTGCAAAGAACGAATCTCATACGCCAAGTCCAGAACTCTATGACTTTCAGGAAGGAATAATAAACACGGACGTTAGGGCTATTAATAAACTGCAGTTCGGGGCTAAAATGTTTCCTGTAATCTTTGTACAACTCGCAGTTAATGTAACCAAGATCTGTCTTTCGATACGTGACTGTGCACTGGATCAAAACATCAAAGAATCGCTTCTACGTACCAGATTAAATGTTCTTACCTTGTGAAGAGATTCCCCAATGAATACGACGTAGACACAGCATGATCCATAGTAGGTGGACAGGATGGCTAGCACGACAAAATTCCTGTAATAGAGGGCAAGAATATCGTAAGTCTTTGGACTATAAAAGAAATTTCGTAATACGATTATTATTCAGTACAGTTATCATTGAGCGTCCTCTGGCTGAAGAACGTATGAAAGTGAACGTGATGTTCTAAAACTTTGACTCATAATATTTATGGCATTTATATACTCTGATAAAAAAATCTGCGAAACGGTAAAGAAACCAGGAAAACAATCCAACAAGAACTGAAGATGCATTGTCAGCTGTTAATTGTAGCCCTTACGAACTCAAATACTGGTCTCCCTTTTTGGAACACGTATGAAACTTTATATGAAATTTGAGAACCCAAGTAGACGAAAGGTAAATCCTTCTATCAGTCTCTGAATGCATGTTGACGTGTTATGGCAGTCTACGTTAGAAACTAGAAAATCTGTTTTCTATGACTTATTAAGGTCCGATCGCATAAAAAATGCTTTTCTACGACATTTTAGAATGCGTCAGAAAAAGATAAAATCATACAACGAAATGGTGAAGTAAGGCAAAAAATTGTAAATATTCTGTTTTCAAGCCTGTATGTACATGTATTAATGCACGTGTTATAAGACTAAAAGAAACCGATGACATGGGCACAAAAGTATCGAAACATGTATGGGAAAACGAAAATGTTTTTTACTCTACAGGTAAACTAGAAATTATTTTCAAACTAACAAGTCCTTTTACAATTAGGTGTCTAGCTCAATAAGTGAAGAAAAAGTAGCTTTTGCATACAGACGGCAGATAGGTGACTATTCTCCCATTCAGGAGATGTGGAGGTGTGTGGTTCCTTTTGTACAAGTTTTCAGTCTATGAGATATTGCACAGGTAGACAGTCTAATAGTACATTACAAAAAGCCATGCGGCAGCTCCGAGCGAGTACCGTTTCCAGTTGGATCTCTTGCTCATTTCGTGAAAAAATGCATCTATTCTTCAACGAGGACGTAACCGATATCTTCCCGCCATCTTTGTTCAATTCGAGCTGCAACTCCATCTGTAATGATATCGACATCTATACGTGTGATGTTTTTTTTTTTTTTTTCTATTGAAGTCCTCCTTTCTATTTCGATATTTCAAGATGTACCAGGCATAGATTAATATCAATACACTAGCATACACGCCAATAAAGCTACTGATGGTTGTTGTGCGTTCTGTACACATGTGCAAATTCTAAGCTGGATTCCTTTTACGTCTCATATAGGCAACAAACCAATTGATTAAATAGAATAATAGTGCTTATGTAATCCGCAAATTCGTGGTGCACACGGCTTTTACCCCGACATATGTTGGTGTATTGATGTGATAATCTGATGAGCTATAGGAAATACACCAATGTTGGACATAGTACGTGCCCTAGATTCAATCTTTTAACGGCAGTTGTCTATATAATCAATTATTTTTAAAAAGAAAAAGAAGGCTGTCTGACACAATGAAAATAGGCAGAGAGATTGTACAAGATGTGTTTGTTTAAAGCATTTGACTGATCTGAAACCGTTCGACGCTTGCGGTTAACTGATGACGTCAATCTCGGAATGTAAATCTTGTGATGTTTACCACAACGGGAAAACACGACGCATGAGTCACTTACGGGAGAGTGAAGGACGGCAGGGCGTAGGTCTCTTCTGGGAACTATGAGCGGAAATCTGTTCTTCAGAAATGGCACATTGTGATGTTGTGACCTGACTCACGGTAGTGGAAACGGAAGTGTGAGATCAGCACAACTATTGGTCAATGTGAGTAAACGAAGATGGAGGAGGAACGATGAGGCCAATAAAATGGTTTATTAGTTTCTGTTTTACTTTGTCTAACGGGTTAGCGACAGAGTATTGCGCAATATATTTCAGCAAAGTCAGGTCTCAGCTGGAAACAAAACCCTGAGAAGTTAGAAATGAGGAACGCATGGGTGGTTCTGGGTACGAAACCGAAGGTCAATCCTACAATCTACGTTAAATATTAGGAAATGAGCACTGCTGTCGTTGACAAGCATCTAGTGAAGGCGATTTTCCATTGTCTTACTCCGACCACTGGTGAAATATCATTCCTATATCTACACCACATGTACCACTGTGAGTGTTTATGTAGTGTGGTGTGTAATAATCGTCGAATTTAACTTCAAAATCCGTGATCATCATCAATGGTATCACGTAGCTCCGTGCATAGCGGCTTGGAAATTGCCCAGGGCATGCGTTCACAGCCAGGCGAATGTTAATTGTGAGTTATGTGACCTCTCCTCGAAACGTCGGTGAAATTTTCACGCCTGCTGTGCGTTCACCACAACAAGATTCCTTTACGCCCAAGAAAAGTAGAGAGCATAATAAATTTAGCATTGTTCTCGTTGATGTCATTGAAGTCTAAAATCTGCAGGTAATATCTCCAGATTCGAAGCAGTAGTTTAATAAAAGAGATTTTGTGAAATCACTAGAAACAAACTGAGAAAGGCCGTCAGTTTCCGTAATATTTATTTTTTATTTGGTGCGGTTTGAAACTGCAAACAAATCTCTTGCATAAGACACCTGACAAGATACTCCCTTCTGAATTTTTCCGTACCAAACATGAGACACCATTCCAGAATCAACGTAATTTTTACTTATGGATTATTTTCCTTTATTAATACGCGATAGTATAAAATGAACATAATGTAATCCTAGGAGATTAAAATATCAAGGACAGTAATATCTACGGCTATTATAAACGACATTTAAGTGTACATAATAGTAGTTTAGTATCCTATACAAGACCTGTTTCGTTATAGTTACCGCCAATAGCCTTGCAAATAAAACTGTTGTGTTGGAATTTTCTTCCTGCATCAAAAATCTAACACCAATTAGCAGGTACCATATGTGTTATGGAAACTCACCTGGCGAACTTGGAGTAAGAGCGAAGCCGCTCGAAGCAGGACGTCTTGAACGCAGCCTCGGCAGTCTCCCCAAAGCCTAAGAAGGGCACTTTGGTCCTCCGGCACAACTCCTGCGAGCACTTCACCTGCAAGCAGAGTGATGACGTAAGCCTCCATACACTGTGCTAGGTAAATACTGTAGGTAAAAAATAGGAGACGTTAATGACTTCTAGATTCTATATAGGGGGCGATATTGTGAGTCTAAATGATTCAAATAGCTCTGAGCACTATGGGACTTAGATGCTAAGTCCCAGAACTTAGAACTACTTAAACCTAACTAACCTAAGGACATCACACATATCCATGCCCGAGGCAGGATTAGAACCTGCGACCGTAGCAGTCGCGCGGTTCCAGACTGCAGCGCCTAGAACCGCTCGGCCTCCGCGGCCGGCTATTCTGAGTCTCTCGAAACTGAAATAGTATTAACCTAGTAATCAGTTCGAGTAAGGAATCAGTGTCCAGCTGTGGAGGAAGAATTACCACCATGCTATTTGGTTCGACACTACGCCAATTCTCAATCTTATTGTACATTAATTATGAGTCATCTGGTACTGATCATATTTGACCGAGATGATGGTATCTTCTCTGATATTTAATGCATGGAAAATGTGATAGGAAGTGCCCAGAGTTGCAAATATACAGCTCAGATTAACGTAATAATTAATTTGTCACACAATAAATACATAAAATAAATATTTAAAAACACGTACTCTTACCTATAATCGTTAATGATTATAAGAAGCACAAACATACATAAAAATAAGAGTGATCTACCTCTTAACAATGGTTTATTATGTTTCATTTTTTTTAAATTTCGGTATATCAATGTATGTCATTTGGATTACTTAAATACCCGCTGGTTTACACCGGCACCTATATATTGACTATGCTCTGCTGATGTTGGCAAAACTATGACAGACGTCTGCCTAATTTACTTATTACTACCTTAAGGCCCTCTCTTATACCTGACCAAGATATGCCAAGGTATTGTAACACTTTCGGCCGGCATGTGTGGCCGAGCGGTTCTAGGCGCTTCAGTTTGGAACCGCGGAACCGCTACGGTCGCAGGTTCGAATCCTGCCTCGGGCATGGATGTGTGTAATGTCCTTAGGTTAGTTAGGTTTAAGTAGTTCTAAGTTGTAGGGGACTTATGACGTCAGATGCTGAGTTCCATAGTGCTCAGAGCCATTTGAACCATTTGTAACATCTTCCTAGTAATAATAATACCGATGGAAATAATAATAACGATAATAATAATAATAATAATAATAATAATAATAATAATAATAATAATAATAATAATAGTAACTGGCTTTAATAACGATCATAATAATAGTGACAGTAAAGGGAATTTATAATGATATAGATTAGCTTAGCTCTTTTGAAGCAAAATGGATAAAGGAAAGTATTGAAATTACAATGACAGTGGCTGTTAGAACAGACTATAAATACGCAACGAGTAGGGAAAAGGTTTGGGAGGGAGACAGACGGAAGCGAGCTCCACAGAATGTGGGAGAGATGGCTGTTGCGACGGAAGGTGGACCATTAGCCGCCTTTTTCAGTTTGGACGAATTTAATTTCTTTGATATTTTGAGGAAGAGTGTTACAAAGTCGGGTTCCTGATACAGAAAATGATTTATGTACACACTTCTGTCGTATTTTGCTGCTGGTGTGAAGTCGCTTAAGAGGCATATCGCGACTTCCGCTGTTTTCCACCAAAGGTAATGCCCTTAATTATCACCTTGCAAACTTTACAACAATAACTGGAGCATAATATGCAAGTCTTCTGGAACAACAGTACTAAATAATGCGCAAGAAGAGACCTGGATAGCTAAACGAAAACTATAATCTTATACAATTAAAAGTGCTTTCACATGGGAAAGTAAACGTATTTTAAGAACGAATTGTTGGCAAATCCACCTCTTTCAACAGATTTCGTATTTTTTAACTTCCACCGAACGACCAATACGGCGGATCTTCTAGAATCGTATCCGAGGGATACAAACTTACGACTGGAGAAAGGACAACTGAGATCTATATCAAAAATTAGATGTATTTACCTGGAAATGATACAGTCTTTTGCAGACAAGCTTAGAATGTTTTACCTACATGTACATCTACAAACATACTTCCCAGGCAATTGTGTTCTAAATTTATCTAACGGGATTCACTAGAACACGTCACCTTTTCTTCCGAGGAGGCCCTTTTAAATTCGTCGGAGTAATATTTTTTTACTTTCGAATGGGTCATATCGATCTCTTACGGTCCTACCATTGCGCACCTAAATTTGATGTGTTATTATGCTCGCTCGATAAGGACTCCAAACACTGAAACTGCATTCGAGAATTGGTCACACTGGCATCTTGTATGCATTTTGGTTTACAGAAACCTTCCAAATAATCTACGTTTCGACTTTCCTTAATACTAACTTCTCATCGCTTTTCAGTATTACACCTAAATACGATGTGTCAAGCTTAAGATGTTCACTACTAAGTTCGTAACTGCGATTCTTTCTCTTCCTTGCAGGCATTGTAAGATACATTTATTTTATTTCTGTGTCATAAGCACAAAAACATAATCAACTAAAGGAAATCGATCGCTGGCATCATTTTATACATTTGTTGATGAAAAACTGGCCACGTCGAGTGTATTCGTTATCACATTCATCTGGTCTCTCATGGTGCATACGGCTGTAGATGAAGAACACTGCACTAGATGGTTGTTAGTGTGCACAGCACCACACTTGCAAAAAACAAGGAAGACGCCTTTTCTGTAGGCCGATCTCGTGTTACTATTTTTGAGAGTGGTCCGTTGAGGGCCTACCATGTCGCTCCACTTCTCTGAATGACCAGGAAGGAGCTCTTCCTCCGGAAGCATGCAGTTCACCAAATGGTGTCATTTCCCCGGCCACTTTGAGATCCTTGTTCGCTGTGGTCTTCCTGTAAGAACTTCAGTAACTGGCAAGGAGCTTTTCCTTGATTTCAGCCAAGGATGTGCTGGCGGACGGCCATATAAAGGGTGGATTTCAGGAAGGGCTATACAAGCAAAACAATGCAATTTATCTACGGATGTAGGTCTTGAACAACCCATGATAATGCGACAGGTCTCATTAAGCACCATAGGCCTATGTACGTCTCTGGCATGCCGAACAAGCTTATTCAGCACTGTAGTAAAACAAAGCTAGCAGTCAAGAAATCGCCAATTTGATAACAGAGCAACTGCACAGGCTGACCAAAAACTGACTACAGTAAGCAAGATTAAATGAATGTAAGGAGCAATGCTAATGCAGAGATGAAACGGTTTAGAAGGCGTGGAGAGCTGCATGAGATCAGTCTTCGGACTGAAGACCACAACAACCACCACCGTATTATCTTAAGTGTATCCTCTTTTATAGAGAGCTGCCATTCATTACACAAAGCGGAAATTTTATCCAAGCGTTTCTGCATTTATTTACTATCGTCCACCGACGGTACGTTCATAAGGGAAACACGTATCAGTTCTTTTGGCAATGCACTGTACCTTACATGACCTATGCATACTGCCCCACCATTATACCGCTGCTGGTCATCCTTTTTTAATGAGCCGTGACTTATGACGTCATGGCAGGTAAGAGAACGTTAAGCGAAGACGGCGCAGGCGAGGACTGAATGCCAAGGCTGCCGCCCGCGAGAAGACGCCGAGGTGCGTCCTTTGTCTGTGCTCAGCGCGCAGAGCGCAGAACGCCGTCACACACCTCGGCCGCGGGCCTCCAACCGCGTTCTTTTCCAGGAAATGTGGAGGATATCCGCAGCAACGTCAGTTCCTCCTTCTGGCAAAAGGCACTTCACGATCTACAAATCATTTTAAAACATTCATAGCAAACCGTCTGTCCATTTCCTTCGGGAACTATTTCTTTTTCTCTATGAACTTTCTCCGCGCACTCATCTAAAAGTCTCTTAAGATTACCTACTACTACCTGTACACGTGTCATTGGACTACGACAACTGAATCGTGACAGGAGATTCTTTGACAGCTGTTACATGAAAGTGGCATTAAAAATGGATGAGGCAATTTCGAAACTTTAAACGATTGGATTGGAATTCTTTTGCAGACGTCATCCTCACCTTCCTAACGTCGTCACCAAAAATATGCCAACCGAAACTAAAACGCCACATACAGTAGCCACTAATATCTGACGGGCACTAACAATACCACGAAATTTCCATCGCCTGTTCTTGAATGTTTGCAGTGTAGCGAAAAGAACACGTCGTGTCCAGCGGTGCCTCAACCAGTAGGGGAAGGCGGGGCAAGAGCAGGAAGAGCTATAAGCTACAGTTAGGGTGCTGCCATCTGTGGGTAGCTACGTCAACCTCATCAATACACAGGTCCCTTAGTTTCGAGCGGTTTCTGTGAGCTTTGCAAGGTACGTACAACTGTTAGACTGATTTGCAATCTTTTACACCTAAAACATGTGCTTCGTGAACATTTGTCCAGACTGTATATATAGCACTGAATAGTACGTCTTATTAACAGTAAACTACTGTGTCAATAGTCAATGTTCACTAAATAGTGTTCATGTAGGCGTAACATAACCTGACAGCATATTAGGGGACAAGACGAGGTGGGGCAAGATGGGGAGCTTCCACGTCTTGCCCCTACTATTTGACCAACCTTTACGTTCTTATCGTCCCATGTGTATACCTCGCTGCGGGTTTTCATAACGTACATTATACGTTGAATATAATTGTAAATAGCCGCTGAAGAAGGCTGGATACGGTGTATTAGCTGCAGACGCTGGACCCACGACACTTGTGCCGGGATAGAAAGTGATGATGACGAGGCTGTCCACACTTGTGTACTATGTGAAAGTAAGAGGCCTAAATAAAACGTAATACCTGATTCTAAAATTCGCAGAACCATGTTTCAAAACCGTATCGTCACATGATTTCATTATTTCAGTCCTTATTCAAGCTTTAGAGATGAATTTATGCTAGTTCCCCATCTTACCCCGCATATGGGGCAAGACAGGGAATTGGTAGTTTATGTTTCAAATCGAGAAATTTCTAACTAAATGTAGCAAGTGTGCAGGTTTCTTTGGGCTCTGAGCACTATGGGACTTAACATCTATGGCCATCAGTCCCCTTGAACTTAGAACTACTTAAACCTAACTAACCTAAGGACGTCACACAACACGCAGTCATCACGCAGGTTTCTTTGCATGCTATTGTAATTCGATAGTTAAGTAAACAAATGATAATCGAACCTAGTTGAATTTGTTTAATTATGTCCCTTTTGTAAGTGTTTAAAGTTAGCTTCCCCATCTTGCCCCGCCTTTCCCTAATTATATCCTTAACTTTGTTGCCGACCTGTCTTTATTTTTATGTGGAGCGTGATTCTGCTTGAAATATAAACGTCACTGTTAAGCTTGTTACATTCCACCTGGATCTAGATATTCGGCAATGGTGGTTCTACTTCGATATCGTCTTTGATCACTGCGACCGACGCTGACTATAGTATGAGAGAGTGTGCTGTTGTCGATGACTATAATAGCAACAGTTTTAACATGAAAGCTAATGAATCAGCTTTTTACATTGATAAGAGGATACACAACGGTATCGGTACTGAAACAAACTGAATTCTTTCCTAGTAGCGAGTAGCACAGCGTTTTCGCATGACGATGGTAGAGCCGCGTCATGCCACGAACCCCATTACGCACTAAACAGACTGGGTATGAGCCATGATGTCATGGCTCTTGCCCGGAACTCGGATGCCTGAATCGCGTACGTAGTGCGCATGTATCCCCATATGGCGGTGGCGACTCAGACGTACTGTGTGTGATTGATGGTGTAAGGGGACCTGGGGGCCACACAAATATCATTTTCCCCAAGCCGTCCTGACACAACTGGGAAACAAAACGAAGTGTGTTATCTTACCGAAGGTACAAGATGCTTGTGGGCTTCATCCCATATAAATACTCCACACACTAGAATACCTCTATCTGTTGTATGAAAGATGTTCCGTTGGCAAGCAGGACCACAGCGAACAAGCGGTAGATTCATATGTCATTCACCGATGTTGGGCATTACTAGATGTACTAGAAGTCCGATTTCTGTCCGATGTAAACATCCTCCAAATGAAAGTAGTTTAGCCATCTGCCGGAAAGTTGCTACTTTATTTGGCGGAACATATAGCACTACTCCGTTTTTCAGGTGTTCGTGCCCAGCCATTGGTGTGCAGTATTGCGACGCATCTCTATCGACGGTTCTTCTGTTCATGTTTCGGGCATGTACTGGTGTTGCTTTGCCCGTGCTAAAATCTGTACAGACTGAAGTGTAGTGAGTATAGGTTCACGTGTGGGGCAGTGGATCTTGTACAGTTATAGAAGTAGCTAAAGCGTTTGGCGGTGTTTCACGAACCGATATAATCGCTCTGCACACTTGACAGTGTGCTAGTGAGGAAACCAGTACCTGCACTGTTTTGGAGATGAACTGTACCATGCACCGGGCATCCACAATCTGACTACGATTAAATGGGAATATACCATGTATACTGTCCATTTTGTGGTCAACTGTCACACTGACAGCCAGTACATTGTTTGTTACGTGGCTCAACGAACTATTGCTCATGTCGTATCGAAAGGATCCCTCTTTTCCCATAACAGCTGTGATCTCTGATCCAACTGCTCACGAGTTTGCACCTTTACGCCTAAGAACTGTTGCAGTATTCGTCTAATCTCCTGTTGTGTGGAGCGAGTACAAGCCCAAATCCAGGGTTTTAACACAGAACGACACTGGATACTGCAGAGGCGCCGAGAGACTTCACGTGTAGCGTAGTACGGGAGATGCTGCACTTCTTAATCTGTTTTCAGGCGCTGTGTTTACAGCTCGATCTAAACAGGAATTTCTCTGTTGTTTTCCCTTATCGTGTCGTCAAGATCCAACTATCTCAAGACGTAACTATTTTAGACGCAGAATTAAGCGCAGTCGTGCGAGCACTAGAACGGAAGTGTTGCGAGTGCTAAATTCCTCGTCTTTTCCGATTCGCTGAGTGCCCATCATTCTCTCCAACGCTTGTACCGAGCAGATAAATCCATAAGATCCAGGACGCCTTCCTCTACCTACAAACGTAGGGGAAGGAGTTGTCCTTTCGCTGGAAGCCAGAGTGCGTGGGCATTAAGGTGAACAAAGTGCGGATGTAGCAGCCTAGGAGGCATGCAGGGATACTCTGATACTAGAGTGTGCCATCCCGCTGCAATCTATTGCTATTGAGGTTCAGATTAATGCGTATGTTGAAAGAGGAGTGGCGGGAAGTGTCAGACAATAAGCTGCGTTTAGTGAAGTCCAGAACGTGGCTGTCGCTTACCTTTTTCCAGCCACGCAAGGGGGGAGATGTCCTCACTCTCCTTCGCATAACATGTCTTCTTGCTCCGTCTTACTTGTAACACGGTACGCCGCATTCTAGTAGACTGTACTTTGTTTTCAGGCAAGAGGGCATCAGCTCTTTTGTCCACCACTTTGTCCTCTATTTAAATGACACTGACATAAATGTGGTACGTATTTCGAATTTTTGTGCAATATCCGACTTGCTTCCTAAAACTTAGGGCTACACTCTTAATGTGTTATCAGGATGGCTGGCTCAACCGTTTCTTTTTAAGTGAACAGCCAGCCATATAATCTCCTGAATCCATTTTATTTCCCTCTTGTCTTATTTGCTTTTAATTGACAGTTTTAGAACATTTGACCATTTTTAACGCTATCTTACACGATGTGAACTAGTGAGGTTGGGAGAGAGTGCGATTTTACCTCAGATCGCTTTTGATTTCTGTTACCTCATTCGTCTTTACTAACCTTAGTAATGGCGCTATTAGTTGTCGAGCGTCCCTAACACCGCCCCCTTCTACCACCACCACCCAGTCCACTTCCTCGCCAACCCTGCTCACTGCAAAACACGCTCCCCGGCATCCCCCTACCCACCACACACACACACACACACACACACACACACACACACACACACACACACACACACACACTTGTGCCCATTGTATCGTTAAAACTTAAAGAGGTTTGGTTGATTTCATGTGGTATATCGAAATATGTTTACCACACTCCTAGAGACATAACATGCCCCACAAATCCCCTGGTTACTTAACGCGAGTGCTACAGAGTCGTCTCATACCAAAGCACTAAACATAAATCACCTGATAATCTCTGAAATCTTGCAGTTAGCGTTTATATTCAGACCTGTGTCTGAAGAAATGCAGCTGTCTATATCGTCTGGGTAAAAAAAAAACACAAAAAGAACTGGTAAGTATCTACCAATACTCCATTTGCCTGGCACCGAAGTTTACTGCTTCGTCGGTTATTTTGACAGTACAGATTTTTTTCTTTTCTTATCATCATTCTCCAAAATGTCAGTTATGGGGCGTTTAAAAGCAAACTTCCGAATTTTCAGAGTAATGAAGCTAGAACAATAATCGTTAATTAATGTCGAATTTAAGAAAAATTTCATAATTACGAAGGTTTGTTTCACTAGCAGCATTATTTCTCATAGAGTTCGAACAGTCATTTTCAACTCTTTGACTGTTTCTTGGGCTTCTCTTTGTTAATGATCGATTTCGTTGTGTGCTGAAATGATTTGGATGTATTGTGTGAAATATTCCTTACAGGACTATTTCCTTGGGAATGCATAATGTTTAATGTTTTGAGTGATAAATGCAGACTGTTAAGTGTTCTTTTATACTCTAATTAAGTACAGTTTTGAAGAAAATTACGTGTGCAGCCTTGTATTCGTTATAGTCCAAATTTCTGCAGGTAGCTCTAATTTTAGGGCAACATCACCTGGCTATGAGCACAAGGTTGTACAGATGGTATTTCGCTGCATGACTTAACAGGAATCCTCTGTTGCGCTCAGTGTAAGAACCTGTTCTACATTCGGCAGTCAATATGAACGCAGGTGTAATGGAAAGAATGCCCTCTTCATTCCGTTAAAAAACTATTACGGTTGTGGAAGTGTGTGTAACTAAATAAGAGCGTTATGACTTCATAAATGATAATAAGACTATGCAAAATGCTAAGATTAGTAACACCAGATCAGCAGCTTCAAGCAAGTGATCGACCTTTGTTGGTCCTCTCGTATTTTACGGAACTTAAGGCAACAATAATGTACCAAAAAAATAGTTAGTCACACCTTAATTCAGAATCATAACTTGTTGCAGATGTTTCCTTACTGGAGGAGTTGTTTGTCTTGTAACTCCTTAAGAATGCACTGTAATGTTTAAGCCAAACTCATCAATATGACTTTATGACAGACAGCACTGTTTTATTTATGTGATGTGTTAAAAGCTAATATACGAACGAGACTCCAAATGAAAGCTAATCGCGACTGAGCTGTCGTAAACAACTCAACAAAATCTTTATCAATAAAGTAGGTAATAAGAGAAAGAAAAGTTCGAGTTTAACATTCCAGAGTGTGGAGGTCAGATGGACTTCGGTGCAGAAGGAAATCGGCTGTGGCCTAGGATAATTCCAGGATTAGCCTTACTCAGTTAGAAAAACCATGAAAACCAACCAAAATGTTGGACGTAGATCTGAATCACACTCTTCTCAAATGTTTCCTCTTAAAAATCCCGCCACTTCGCATTGTAGCCGGCCTCGGTGGTCTAGCGGTTCTAGGCGCGCAGTCCGGAACCGCGCGACTGCTACGGTCGCAGGTTCGAATCCTGCCTCGGGCATGGACGTGTGTGATGTCCTTAGGTTAGTTAGGTTTAAGTAGTTCTAAGTTCTAGGGGACTGATGACCAGAGTAGTTAAGTCCCATAGTCCTCAGAGCCATTTGAACCATTTTTGAACTTCGCATTGTATGGCAGAAAAGAAATAGGAATAAAGGTAAAATGCGTGTACTGCCAACTAAAATGGCTGAGAAAAATCTTGTAAAGAATTCAAGGCCGCCACTTAGGAATGGTAAGATAGTTTGATATAGTAGCAGAAAAGTCGTACGTAGTAAATCAAAGACAGCATAGCCAAAAGACGAACTATTATATGGAGGGTGCAAGAATTTGATGGATTCGAGCTGTTTGCCAGACACTGAAATGGAGGCGCATACTAAGCCTGAGAGCAGAGAAGAGCATCAAAGGACTGTTGGCAATTACGTAATGGTCGTACGTATTTTGGAAGTGATTTTCGTTGGAAGGAAGTTTAAACTACGCTTATACGGCTTGAAAAGGATGATCATGCACATACCGTGTAATGTTACGTTACTATGGCCATTTGTCTCGCTACTATTCCAACAAGCAGTTCCAACAAGCAGAGCTCAATGTTTTCAGTTATTCCCTTAATTCATAAATTTTAGGCTGCTAAGCAGCAGTTGGATGGAGGGATGAATAGTGACTGAGCATCACTTCGAAAGGAACTTTAGAACCGAGCGGCCACAGTGAAGAAGGCTGCGGTATGTACCGGCTGTGGCCTAATTGAAGGAGCTCCCCAGCCTTCGCCTGAACAATTCAGGAGCATCACACGATGGGCGGACCCAGCTCCCGATGAACAAATGACCAAAAGGCAAAACGGCGCGTGTACTCAGTGCAGCGAAGGCAAAGCTCAGGAACCAGTTGCAGTGGTCTTGCGTAGGGAGCCAGTCCAGCATTAACGAGAAGTAACGTAGCCTAAAAATTTGCCAAAACAAGTGTTCCAGAGACTAGACCTATCAGAAAAGCGCAATAACTCCACATTTGGTGCCACCGACATCCAGACGACGCATGGACGTCTGCTGTGACGCCGCGTCTGAAAGGCTTACCAGTATCTGGACGGTGTGCGTGCAGATGAGCCCGACGAAGAGGGTCGCGACCATCCCGAAGGCGAGCCCCGCGTTGCGGAAGGCGTTCGGCATGGCCAGGATGCCGCTGCCCAGGCTGCTCTTGAGCAGGTGCGCCAGCGCGCCCACGTCGCTGCAACACAGGAAGACAAGGACGATGGCGTCAGCTGGACAACTCGCGTTTCGTCATGTGCCCCGCGCGAGAGCTGCTTCGGAGAATCCCTTAGAACCGGTTTTATGACGGCTCTGGCAAAAATTCACCGCTTTGACGTTTCATTACTACTTCACCTCTGTAGCGCTCTTATTCCGTGCTGTAAGAGAAGCTTTTGCGCAAACATTGCTGAGTTAGTTAAGGGGAGCCGGAGGTGCTTATGCTGCCCATGTTAAAAATCATTAAGTTTGAGGAACACTTATGAATAAACTACCAAATAGAAAAATTTGAATTTTTTTTACATATAGACTGGTTTAGAATTACAGTTATGACAGAGGGATTTTGGAGTATCTTTTCTAGTTTCCTTCCAAATTTTTTCATTAATGACCCCATTTTTTTACAAATAATTGCTTTATAATTAAACTGAAATGAAACTACTGAACATATTGCCAAATGGCTGTGTTACAATGTAAGTTTGACCACTAGGAGTGCTGTATAAAAATTTCATCTTTCTAGCTTGAGTGGATTTTGAGAAAATATTCCTTATATTCGAAAAATTCTAATTTACGGGAAATGGCTATCAAAGTTTCTCAATACATTCCTGCACTACAGGATGGATTATCAGGGTATTCTTCTTCAACCTCCAAAAGCTTCCTCTTCTGTCTTCTTTTCTGGCCTGTTGTTCCATCATACTTCATATGCCTTTCAGTTTTTCCTGCTCCTCTTATCCTTTCTCTGTCAATATTTCTTAGTGCTCGTACAGTGTTCACCCCAGCTGTAAATCCTAATGCCTTCAGAACTTCACACTTCACACTGTTCCCTTGGTTGTAGGTTGCTATTGCATCATAAATGCCAAAGTGCAATGTTTTTATGCTTACAAACACCCATTTAGG
This sequence comes from Schistocerca gregaria, assembly GCF_023897955.1. Classification (NCBI taxonomy): domain Eukaryota; kingdom Metazoa; phylum Arthropoda; class Insecta; order Orthoptera; family Acrididae; genus Schistocerca; species Schistocerca gregaria. The sequence continues at coordinate 695,595,074 of NC_064922.1, read as the reverse complement.
AATCACTTTCCAAATCAAATTGTTCACGCTCTCATTAGGAATCTGCGTCTTTCCGTGTTGACATTTGTGTAACAATTCTGGCTATGCTAAGTCATGAAAAATTGGTTTTATTGCATTTATGACAGCTGCTGGCAAACCATGTTTGTGATCATAGTCCTTTTTTGTATATATTTGCACCAGGAATCTTTTGGGAACAGGCTGTGTTTAGGGCATTCATTGGAAGAGGCAGTATTAAAGAACAATGCCCACACTGCTTTTCGCATGTCACTAACATTACTAGTATTTTGCCTTATAGCATACCTACAGAATCTCTGTAGACGTTCAATCACCTCCTATTGTCTTTCCATCACTGAGCTTACTTGAACCCAAAGTTTGTTTGAGCCATCGAAGCCGTGCACCCATACGCTTTTACACATGCCCAATGCATTCCAACTTTTCAACTACAACCCTTGCACACTCGCTGTATGCGTAACATAAGGCGCTGTATGCGTAACAGGCCGAGAAAATTCCAAGCAGTTCACCAGGAAGTCACGAGAGCGTGTTAGATGCGGCCGCCCATTTCCTCTGCAGGCGTGGGGACATATGGTAATAACTCCACTTCTAGGGCGAGTAGCACAATAATTCAAAGTTTACATTAAAGAGGAATGTTCCAATTAATTTTCGGTAGCAAAAAAATCGTATTTTTTGGATTTGACCACCTCCGGCTCCCCTTAAATATACTCAGAATGACCATTCAGACTTCTCGGGGAACAGAATAACATCCCGCAAAAGAAGCCCTGGGAGTTTATTTACCAAGTCTCCATATTTAACGTCCTTTAGAATCTACAGTACTATTTCAGCAATTTAGTTGTGAGGTACGTGATCAAGTATCTTACGTATATGTTGAAAGGTTATGGGATGATGAGATAAGTTTTAAGGAAAACGAGGATGTCATGCGGTGAAGTAATGCGATACCGCAACATGGAAAAGGAGGAGAATGAGAGGTTAACGTCACGTCCACATAGAGGTCCTTATAGACGGAGAATAAACTTTAATTGTTTCAAGGATGGGGAAGGAAAACGGCCATCCAAGCATTTTCCCGGAGAGATTTGCGGTAATTGCAGAAAATCTAGATCAGGATGGTCGGATGCAAACCATCGTCCACCCGAATCGAATTCCTTGTGCTAACCACTGCACCACCTTGCTCGGTATTAGCAACTAGAATTTTTGTTAGTGCATCTTCCCGGCGTGAAAAATTCTCGTGTCTCCTGCCGTGTGGCAAGTAGCGACGATTCAACGATGGTCATACTATTATCTTCTAGTGACTTCGCCATGATACGACGAGTACGGTTATCACTGAAATTTCGAGACCGTTAAGCACTTCCACTCGATTGGAGACCGGAGAGCTTTCCATCAGTCTTAAAAATTGATGAGGATATTAACTGGTATTTTAAAGAGGCCTATGTTTGTCATTTTATGGTGACAGAAACCAGTAATTAGTCGACAAGGAAAGGGGACCGCCTGCGAACATTGGGCGCCGTTTGGCTCAGGGAATGCGAGTCACCGGAGTCCAGCTGAGAGATTTACACAAGGACCTTGAGCCATACAAAATTATTATTAGCGATTTGATGTCGCCAAACCTTTGCAGCCGATCTTCATGCACTTACAAAGTTTTCCTTTCCCTTTTTCCCATTTTTACATTTGTGAAAAATGTTAAACGTACGACAAGGGTCTGACATGTCTAGTATAAAGGGTGCGATCAAAATATTTCCGTTCGAAGGCCGTACAGTCCAGAATTGGTAGGCCAATCAGGCAAAATCGCCGTAAGCATTGAGGCAATCATGCCACCGACGCACCAATACCCGTTTGGTAAAAAACCGTGTGCTGCTGCACATCCTCGTCCAACAGCCCTTCAAGGCCTTCGTTAAGGGACAGATGGCGTGATAGTCGCATGGGGAGAGGATTATAGAGCGCTTGCTAAGAGTGTCTCCCAGTTTAGTTGGCATAACCTCTGCATTACGACATTTGCGATAAGGGAGCGTACGCCATCAAGAAGCAACAGCACCCCTTGGCACACCATTCCGCAACGGCTGATTCTTACAGATATGCTGCCCAACACACATGCTTCATTCTCCGATGGATGTCTACCAGTGTCTATCTTTCGGCAGCCAAGAAAAGAATATCAGCTCGTTGGCAATAACTTCGGCATGGTTCACGTTCCCGCATTTATAACACGCGCCTCGAAAAGACACTAATGCCATACTAATCCCTTGCCTAGACGTCGGTACTTGTATACGCGCAGCGGAGCCGCGCTGTGTTCCATGTACGCTGCAGAAACACCCTCGAACAGGAACTCTTTCTCGAACAGTCCACGGGTGTACTGCCGGTCCATAGTGTCTAACGGGCACAATATTTCAGCGACCAAACATGTTGCCACCGTCAGGTGCGCTGACGTACTGAACTCCTGAGGGCGGGCGGCCGTCCTAAATCTCCTTCTCCCGCGAGGCGTTCTCTCTGCGGTCCGCACCCGCGGCCGCGCGTCGGCGGTCTCTGAGAGGCTGGGGTAGGCGTCTGTGGTGGCGTCGGAACTCTTTGATAGTCCCCTATAAAACTAAAAATGTAAGGTAATGAACATGAGCAGCAAACCTGAAAGCGATTTGCCGAAATCAATTTTGTTATTATAACTGCTCTGCCTGTCCCAGTTAGGGTTCTATCCATTTATTATAGGTAATATGTAGACCTGGCAATTTTTTGTTCAAAAAGTAGTTTGTGTTGTATATCCTCGAACGGCCTAACGTCTTACAAACAGATGAAAAGACTGTCTACTTACGAGTAGGCATTGTCGAGATTTCTTTCGGCGAAAGGATCGTACTCGTCGCCGGTGCTCTTTTCCTTCTTCTTGTCTTCTGCGAGTTTGGCTCTGAAAAATGGAAATGCTACTTGAGTAATTTGGTTCAACGCTTGAAATGGCAAGTAACTACATTCAGTGAATACATATATTTCACTTCCTAGAACAGCTATGCTTAATCTAAATTATTAGACCGCAGTGGAAACGAAAAAGATTGTAGCTTACGTAGAAGAAACGGTGCTGATTGTGATAATGGAATCACCCAGGGGTATTTTCCTTTCCACTGTCATCTGCAAAAATAAAACATAATTTGGTAAGTAATTCTAAAGGATAATTGTGAAAGTAGAACAAATGTAGCGACCGAAAGGCTTATTTCATTAGTCATTAAAATCTGAGCCTCGCGCAATATTGCAGCAATCCAAAACATGATTACAGTAAATCGTGCAAAATCCATAACGGAAGGTTACATATTCACACCATCTCTAACGCGGTCTTCTGGTCCAAGTACACCTGAAAATGCCAAAACGGTACCTCTTTGATCGCATAATCGTGTAGAGTGTGGGGTTTTTGTGTCACCATCTCTCGGCATCACCGAATTATCTTGGTCTAGTCATATGTTACAATAATTAGATTGTTAACGTTTCGGTACAGCTTGACTATCTTTATCAGATAATGCAGCACAGCACATACGCCGTTTGCTTCTGACGAATGGAACAAAATTAGGTACCATTCCAGTCTGCGAGTTGGACTGACACCCGTCTTGTTGGTTCTCTGGCCAGACTAGCAATAAATGGATTCGTTCTGTGGTTTACCTTATTTCCCGAACATGTAAACTGAGAATAGACATTTAAGATATTTCCGGTTAAGATCCTGAATCGCAAAGTATATGAGCGCGCCTTGTGCATAAATGTCCAAATCGAGAATGACTGAATGTCCATCATGGACGAATCCTGCAACGCACAGAACAAGTAAAATAACAAAAAAAGTAAGGTCTTAAGTTTGGAGATACTTTTCTGGCTTATAGTAAACAGCATATTTCCCACGGTAAAAGGGCATACCAACGCCTTGCTACGTCTTAGAAAGGAGTTCACACCTTCCCACTAAGACAGGACAGCGTCATATCCGAGAACATATTTCTTTTGGGCCGACTTTTATGGGTGTTCTTAATATTTGACATTGTGAGGCTGGTATCCTTCTTCTCTCCTGAACAATAGTCTGCCTTGAGTAATAGCACAATGAGTGCCTGTCCTGTGTTGTGTTGCCGTCATTATTACTGACGTACTGCCGAACGAAAGATTGGTAAGGGTTAGCACCCTGTTCACACAGACAGTTGACTCCCCTATAATAGCGCCAAAACGCCATCCGAGTTTTACAATGTCATCAAGAGTAAGAATCATTATCAGCAATGTCATTAGCCTCATTCCATTTTTTCCATTGGTACACACTAACAATGTAGTAATCTGGACTTGTATGTTAGTAGTGTCTCTCTCTGTCGGAGAACCTCAGATGATGGAAATTTCTTCATCTTTCTGGATTCACCCTACTAGTGACTCTCAATTTGTAACTTCGTTAGTTACAGAAACTGTCAGGAAGTTTTGTAGAAACTCTGTGTCAATCCATTGCCAGATGAATGGGGGAGTGCCCTGTTATAGAAGTTGTTTCCCAAACAGTGTAATTATTAATCCGAAATTTTCGTTGTGCTTGGAGTCAATAAGTGGGACACTGAATGGAGATCATCCGTAGAATGACACACACTCTTCAACCTCCCTCGCTTCATACGTTTCCTGGCTGGCAACGTGCAATAAAGAAGGGAGAAAGAAAGTAAACTGAAAAGGGAAGTTTAATTTACCTTGAAATAACAGAATACGTATCTACATCCATTTGTTAGAAATTCCTGTGATTTGAGACGAAAGCATTTAGTTTGAGCTTCTAGAACTGTAGGAAAACAAATACGTCTGTATTTTTTCTACGAATTTTTCCTATACATAACATATTGCTTCCCCTTGTTCCTTTTCATCCACTCAGGGAGGTAAGGGAGAGAATCTCGCAATCACTGACAGCCTGTCCAGAATGCCAGAATGCGTCTGCTAATCGAGAGAACGAATTACATAGCTAGAGCTCACTTCCGGGTCTCGCAAGTTTTGGCTTTGACCATTTCGTCCTGCTTCTTTTCTCGATGGTCTTGTGAAAGTGTAGTTCCGTCAAAGGTGTAATGTGATCTGCAGAAATAAAAAACAATTGCAAAATTTTTGATTTGTTGCGTAACCGCAACTGTGTGACAATCGGCTCAGGTTGTAGAAGTAGGATACTTACTTTGCTGTCAGTGGAGTGTGTATTAGCTACAAGGAAATCTGGTGACAAACTCTCTACGTTACTCAGCATTCATACTTTAATTGCATTATCAACGTCCCGATGTTGTTCGTCTCCCTCCATTGCCCCCCACATTTCACGCGTCGATCACAGCTGTGTGCACAATTGTCGAAGTGTACGTTATCTGCCTTGTTTGGTCAACACTCTGGACTTTATCAGCAGCATTCTACGAGTTCTGTTGGGTTCTTTGACAGCAGTCCTTTCCACACAGTAGTAAATATGAACTGACAGAGATTGAGGGAACTATACAGCCAGATTTTTAACTATTTCCGAATATTCTCGACGGAGACGACGTTTAAGAGTTGCTGGAAGAAAATTCATGATAAAATTTTAACCAGACCACACACGCGATGAGCTATTTTTCGGAGGTTAACTCCCATGTTTTAATGAAACCACAAGAAACCTTCTTTAGTAACAAAAATACGTTAAATGAATATAGTTTCGTTGCACTAAGTCATGAACATTTTGTGACAATACGTCTGCATCCGCTGATCATTTCCAGCAATTTACTTTCTTCTGGCTGCAGGCACAAAAATAAGTTCTCTATCCATACACATTGTCATTTAGCGTGACTAGGTATACATTGTTTAACAGTCTCGTGGTACCCATCGAACAAGAAATGAAAATTACAAGCAGATTGCACTGAAAAATCAAACCATTTATTTCTTCTGACACGTTTAACGTGTTAAGTCATGAGCGCCTCTAGCCTATAATACCATTGTTTTCCGACCTTTATAAGACCAGAGGTAAACACTGATTAGAATGGAGGAAGCTATATCGTGCGAGAACTTTGTAAGCGAATATAATGATAATTACCTGGGGGTGGTCTTGTGAAAACCAGAAAAACAGGCCAGAGCGTGCGACGGTGGTTGGAAATCTAGGTAATGCGTGTTAGCTGCCTATCTATGAACGATGTATTTTGGAAAACATATAAAGCACTGGCTTTCAATGAGGTGTAGAGAAAAGTAAATAACGAAATCAGACAGAAGTCGAATATGGAAGTGACATCACCTTCTCATTTGGTTTGCGTAGAGCTTCTAAGGAAATGACTTGTTAATTATGGAATTCGAGCAGTGGAGGCAACATTCTCTAATATTGTGGAATGCATAATAAAGTATCTACTGTCAGTGTTGATTTAATTATCAGATATTCAATGTACCATGATTTTGCTGATACAATGAGGGTATTATCGCATCGCACTCCATCTTAGTTTGGTATAATTGTTCGTATCTTTCACCATAACAGACAGCTTCTTAGGAACATGAGTAAAATATTTTTTCTCTTTGTTTTTTTCCCTTATCATTTGCAGGTGCTCTCTCCTGTACATGATCGTCAAGTTTCGTTAACATGACCAACTTCCCCATCTGTACACGTTTGCATCGTCTTCCGGGGTATTTACTTCTGTACAATAAGTGTTTAAGGTAACAGCTAATGACGCATTCTGTTCTGTTGTTTCTTCAAAATACTTCAAATATTGGTACGCCAGCAACCCCATAACCGTTCCCATTCCAAATCTCTACATTCCTAAACTCACGCCCCGTCTGTAATAACCTCGGTATTGACGGAACATTGATGTCCAATTTTTCCGTACTTGAACTTCCAAGATCGCGCTTATATGGGTTCAGGGCTATTAGATCTAGCTCAAACTGTCGCAACGGAAGGCACGTCGATGGCATAAACAAATAGCTATATAGTTGTGACGTACTTACTCTGTCGCCAGCGATTAAGCAGCTGGTAGTGGGCCACCTACAATTCATGGAAAGCAAGGACGGAATGGCGTATCCTAGCATTAACAGAAGAAATTTACGTTTACCATTTTCGCCGAAGAAATTTTGCGTATTTCCACTCAAGGATCTATATGCCTATTTATTTGCTTCGCGTAGAGACGTAACTGTCACACCAGCTTACGACTCCGTTGCGCACACTGCCTAAATGGACATAAAGACACTGTGCTTGAAAGAGATTAGTGTGCGACCACAATTGTAGAGGAAACTCATCAGAACACTTCTAACCGCGTACAGCTACAAGAAGTCATCAGCTCTTCCGCGTTGCGTCACTGCGAAAACCTGTTCCGACAGCCGGATGCCACTGAACTTGTCCGACGCTCAATGCGGTGCTCGCTTCATAACAGTCGACACATGATCGACATACGCTACATATCGGCACCAGTTTCTTGTTGTTAATGATCTCAGCGCTCTGTTGTAATACTGAAGACAAAACACTAATGCCAGTGCATGAAGAAACACGACATCTGTCTGAAATTTATTTTTGATTTATAAGACCTGCACTTGGTTTTCTTTTTTTCGAGACCTGTAAGGATCAGTAGCAAAATAGGAGCAGATAAAATTATAGACACAAGAAATGAAGCAGGATGCTGATAACTGGGTAAGAGGAGAGATCCTTTCAGGTGACTGGTGAATTTTGCAAAGCGGGAACGTGTTGCCCACGTGTACCAAATTATGTGGAGACAATATTACAACGTACCTACAGCGTGGAGGCAGTAGCTGCTGTTAGAATGGTAAGAGGAAAGTTTATGGTACTATCAAAGTATTACAACTCTCTCTCTTATTCTCTCTCTCTCTCTCGTTTGTGCATTTCAGTGATAGTGTAACTTTGCATTGTTTATACTACTGGATATGTGCTGTATCAAGTAGTAGTTACTGCAATAGGAAAGAGAGGTAGGCAAAATCTGCCACTTCCACAGTCCTTCCTTTTAACCGGAAAACATACTACTTGCTAAAAGTACGAGACCTATGAACCGAATGATCGTTCTATGAAACAGAACCTGGTCGCATCCCCAGACTCCATAAATTTATGTAGGAAGCCGATTGGAGCTGTTTTTCATCAACGCTGGCTTTCTCTATGAGGAGGGCAGGAAGATTATGTATTAAAAAGGAGAAGGCGCTCAGAGTCGGGGAGGAAATTGACCGTGTCGCTTTCAGAGGAATCTCTGCATTTGCCTCGAGTGATTCAGAGAAACGAGGAGAGAGCTAAATCTGAATGGCTGGACGGGGATCTGAACTGGCCTTTTCCCGAATGCGAGTCCAGGTTCTTACAAACCGCCTCCTGCCACTGCGTCACTTAGTTAAGGACGTAGTTACAACTTAACTGAACGAGAAAGGGACAAAAAACTGAACGTGAAATTTTTAAGAAACCATCCACCCATCTGGTTGGCGTGATGTAGGGAACCCACAGAAAACTAGAATTGTAGTTTCTAGATGGGCATTTCTGGTAAGTGTCTGCTCTGTAGGCAACTATTCGGATTAGCACAGATCTCTGGTAAGTTGGTTTGTAAGCACTTAATGACAGTGCATATTAGATTTCAGTGAAACAAAGTTGGCAGCTGTTTCACCCTTTGTAATGTTTCGTCAGTGCTTTCATTCAGACAGCACATCGTTTTCTAGTTGTTAATAGAGTACTTCTTTAACGACAGCCTATTCGACTAATGACTAACATTCCAGATACCCATTGTTAAGGAGGGAGCTTCATATTTTGTTTCGTTTATCTTCATTATCACAGGTTCTCTGTATGCAAACGGGGTGGTCCCTCAGGCGAGATCACCAGTAAATCTCATCATCTCTGAGTCGTGGTGGTACTCTGTTCATTATAGCCGGAGATTAAACATCAATAAATTATATTGCAGTACCAAACACTGTTTCTTTTATTATTAACTGAGTCACCAGTCTTCTGACTGGTTCCATACGCCCGCCACGAATTCCTCTCCCGTGCCAACTTTTTCATCTCAGAGTAGCAATTACAGCAGACGTCCTCAATTATTCGCTGGATGCAATCCAATATGTCTTCCTCTACAGTTTATACTAGTACCTCGGAAGTTATTCCCTCATGTTTTAACAAAGTAACATAATCCAGTATCTTCTTCTTGCCAGTTTTGTTTTCCGTGTATTCCTTTCCTCGACGATTCTGCGCAGAACCTCCTCATTCCGTGCTTCATCAGTTCACCTAATTTTGAACATTCATCAGTAGCATCACATCTCAGTTGTTTCGATTATCTTCTGCTCCAGTTTTCCCACAGTCCGTGTTTTATTATCATATAATTGTGTGCTCCAAATTCATATTCTCAAAAATTTCTTTCTTAAATTAAGACAAATGTCAGATAACAGCAGACATCTCTTGGCCTGGAATGCCATTCTTGCCAGTGATATTTTCCTTTTGAAGTTTCTTTGCTCCACCAGTCATGCGTTATTTTGCGGCCTAAGTAGCAGAATTCCTGAACTTCATCTACTTCGTGACCATCAATCTTGATGTCAAATTTCTCATAGTTTTTATTTCTTCTACTTCTCAATAGTTGCCTCTTCTTCTGTTTAGTCTCAAGCCATATTCTGTACTCATTAGACTGTTCACTCCATTCACCAGATTTTGTAATTCTTCTTCTTTCTCTGAGAATAGCAATGTCATTAGCTAATCTTATCACTGATATCCTTTCACCGCGTATTTTAATTCCCCACTTTAACCTTTCTTTTATTTCCGTCATTACTTCTTCGCTGTGTAAATTGAACAATAGTGCCTTACACCTTTTTTAATCCGAGCACTTCGGTCTTTGTCTCCCAATCTTACTATTCTTTCCTGTTTCTTGTACAAGTTCTATATCACCCGTCTCTCCCTACAGCTTACCAATATTTTTCTCAGAATTTCGAACAACTTGCCCCATTTGACATTGTCGAATGCTTTTCCCAGGTCGGCAAATCCTATCAAGGCGTTTTGATTTTTCTTTAGCGGCAAAATTTGTAAATTCGTCGTACGTTTCTAGGGGACCAAATTGCTGAAGTCATCGGTCGCTAGGCTTACACACTACTTAATCTAGCATAAACTAATTTAAGTTAAGGACAACACACACGCCGACGCCCACCTCCGACGGAGGCAGCCGTGCGAACGGTGGCAAGGCGCCCTAGACCGCGTGGCTACCGTTCATTGGGATTTTTCTTTAGTCTTGCCTCCATTATCAGCGTCAGAACTGCCTCTCTGTTGTCTTTACCTATCCTAAAGCCAAACTGATCGCATCTAACACATCTTCAATTTTCCTTTCCATTCTCCTGTACATTATTCTTGCCAGCAAATTAGATGCATGAGCTGTTAAGCTGATTGTACGATAATTGTCGCACTTATCAGCTCTTGCAGTCTTCGAAATCGTGATGATATTTTTCCGAAAATCAGATGGTATACCGCCATACTCATACATTCTACACACCATCGTGAACAGTTGTGATGTTGCCAGTTCCCCCTAATGATTTTAGAAATTCTGATGGAATGTTATCTGTCCCTTCTGCGTTAAGTCCTCCAAAGCTCTCTTAATTTCTGGTTCTAATACTGGATCCCCTATCTCTTTTATATCGACTCCTGTTTCTTCTTCTATCGCACGAAACAGACGAATCTTCCCCCTCACAGAGACCTTCAGTGTACTCTTTCTACCTATCCGCTCTCTCCTCTGCATTTAATAGCGGAATTCCCGTTGCACTGTTAATGTTACCAACCTTGTTTCTAATTTCAGCGAAGGTTGTTTTGACTTTTCTATATGCTGAGTCAGACCTTCCGACAGTAATTTCCTTTTCGATTTCTTCATATTTTCATTGCAGCCATTTCTCCTTACCTTCTCCGCACTTCATATTTATTTCGTTCCTGAGCGACTTCTATTTGTGAATTCCTGAATTTCTATGAACATTTCTGTACTTCTTTCTTTCATCGATCAGCTGAACTATTTCTTCCGTTACCCATGTCTTCTTTGGAGTACCTTCTTTGTACCTATTTATTTCTTTCCAAGATTCGTGATTTCTCTGTTTTGAGATGTCAATTCCTCTTCAACTGAACTCCCTAGTGAGCAACTCATTATCGCAGACTCCATAGTTTTGCAGAACTTTAAGCATATTTCTTCATTCCGTAGTACTTCCGCATTCCACTTTTTGCGTATTCATTCTTCCTGACTAGTCTCTTAAACTTCAACCTACTCTTTGTCACTTCCACATTGTGATCTGAGTCTATATCTGCTCCTGGGTACGCCTTACAATCAAACATCTGATTTTGGTATCTCTGCCTACGGTGTAATCTAACTGAAATCTTGTCGTATCTCCCGGCCTACTCCAAATACAACCCCTCCTTTTATGAATCATAAAAAGAGTATTCTCTGTTACTAGCTGAAGTTTATTCCAGAACTCATTACTAGTACCAAGGTGATATTCTCCTGTGATCGTTTCTTCCGCTCCTTGCCCTACAACCACATCGCAGTCCCCCATGATTTAGATTTTCATTTTCCGTTACATACTGAATTACCCTTTCAGTATCCACACACACTTTCCCTATCTTTTCATGTTCTGCTTGCGACGTCGGCATGTATACCTGAACTATCGTCGTCGGTGTTGGTTTACTGCCGACTCTGATAAGAGCAGCCTGTTACTCAACTGTTCACAGTAACACACTCTCTGCCCTACCTTCTTATTACTAACGAATCCTATTGCCATTATACCATTTTCTGCTGCTGTTGATATTACCCTATCCTCATGCTGCTTCATACTGCGTTACTCAACATATCCGTTGATTGTCAGAGGAGCATCGTGGCTGTCTGTAGTGACGCTGGAAGGCTCATAGTCGTTTGGCAATGTAACACATGTATTACGTCATGCTTTAAAATGTACATTTATTCAAAACAACTGGCATTCATATTACAATTTCATCAGTGACCGTGTGCTGGATTAATTCATTTCGCTCTACTGATCTCGTCGTCGATGGGTTGTTAAATAATTAATTTCCTTATTTTCGATGACTGCAACAAAATCGGTGCAGTAACACTATTCACACACAGCCATTTGTGGATAAGCTCTTTGGCCCTAAAAGCACAATATCTTCGTTTAAAGTAAACACTTAAGTACTGAATGTATGCTGTCTAGTAACATGTCACAAATGAAGAGGTACTTACATGTTTCCTTATTGTTAAATGATTACAATTATACAACAATAGTAGAAGCACACAGTGTTTCAGAAAGAAGGTGCGTATTATAAAGTATTACGTTGCCTAGCTACCGGCTCGATTATTAAAGGAATGGATACATACTGTAGTTTATACTCACTACCGCTGGATGGTGGTTGCCTTCTGTTTGCTTGGTTAGCATCACATATCGCAAAGTGGCTACTCCACAGCCAAAATCATTTTGTGTTCTCGAGTTTGTGAAGTGTAATTTCCTGATGACAGTGCAAAGACGTTTCAGACTGAGGTCCAAACTGAGTCTCCGAATGGTTGGAACATTCGCAGATGGTATCGACAGCTTGTAAATATACTATATGTATGTGAAACAAGGAGTCCTGACCTCACTCATGTTTCCGACGAAAATGTAGCAGAATTCTAACCACTTTCCGGGTACTCCCACGTAATCAACTCGTCGTGCCAATCTGGAGTTACAACTGTCTGCAACAACGGTTTGGCTTGTTTTGGAACATTGGTCGGTTATGAAGCCGTACAAGTCAGAGCTGCTACAGACTCTACGGCATGACGACAAACGCAAATGTGTGGCATTTTTTGACGTGCTTCAGAAAATTATTGACAACCCTTTCGCACAACACATCGTGTTCAGTGATGAAGCGACTTTCAACATGAGTGGGTAAGTAAACAAACACAAAGTTCGGATTTTGGGGCGTAGGGAACCCACATGCACACACTGAAGGTGCACGAGATAAACCCAAAGGTCAATTTTTTTGTAATATCCCACTCATATATTTAGGGACGGCTCTTCTTTGATGGAAACACAGTTAACCGCCAGTAGCATTTTGCTGTGTTAGAAAAGTGGTTGTTCACGAGGCTAAACGGGGACGACTTCATTTTTCAACAATATGGGGCACTCCCTCGCCAGAGTCGCCGAGTGCTTGAATATATGATTGAAACTCTACCCAACCGTTGGGCTGGTCGCCAAACAGCCAGCGATTTGGCACTTCTCAGCTGGTCGTCAAGGTCCTCGGATTTGACGTCTGTGATGGTTCAAATGGCTCTGAGCACTATGGGACTTAACCTCTCAAGTCATCAGTCCCCTGGCAATTAGAACTACTTAAACCTAACTAACCTAAGGACATGACACACATCCATGCACGAGGCAGGATTCGAACCTGCGACCGTAGCAGTCCAGCAGTTCCAGACTGTAGCACCTAGAACCGCTCGGCCACCCCTGACGTATGTGATCTCTTCTTGTGAGGTGTTATTAAGGATAACATTTATTCACCAACACAACCATGGAAACTACAAGATATGAAATAGCGGATCTACTGTCATAACGCCAGTAACGGTGGACATGCGTACCCGAGTGTGGTAGGAATTCGATTATCGAATGGCTCATCTCGCTGGTGGAGGATATATTGAATATCTGTAATCTAAACTTGAGATATTTCTAAATATGTTCTCCAAGTTGCGTAGTTTTATGTCCTAGAGTTTATTAAATGTATGTGTTCGAAATACTCTTTATGAAACACCCAGTACTTTAACTGAAATTTCTATTGCAGTGCTGGATTTAGGTACTGCTAGAGTTCTACGACTCTTAAATCCACTTCGGCTGTGTATTAAAGACAAATGAGAGAGAGTGGCTCTAAATTCTCTTTCGACAGTGACGTTTAGCTCTGCTGAGCCGTTCCTACCTCCAGAGGTAAGGGACTATCGGCGTGCCGGGACGGCGAGTGAGTGGAGGGCGACATGCGGACGTTGTCTCTTGCAGGCGCCAGCAGGTGTGCAGAAGAACCGTCGCTCGCGATGCCTGGGGACTGACTGCCGGGCGGTGAAAGTCACTGGCGGGTTATTACCGGAGGACGACCAGTCCCACAGCCGGTTCTGCGCGCATCCTCCTCCCTCTCCCCGCCGCGTCATCGCTGACGCACTCCGTCCGTTATTATTAATTCTACGGAATTCAGTGGATTGCTTAGCGAAGCATCTGTTCTCGGATGGAAAAACCCCAAAGTGAACACATTTCCGACCTGCAAGGTGCCTCTAAGAGATTCTATGAATGGTTCGATCGTAAATCACATGTCCGAGTATAATGACTTTTCTGGAGACTCGAAATCTACTCTGTAGGAATCAGCATGGGTTTCGAAAAAGACGGTCGTGTGAAACCCAGCTCACGCTATTCGTCCACGAGACTCAGAGGGCCTTAGACACGGGTTCACAGGTAGATGCCGTGTTTCTCGACTTCCGCAAGGCGTTCGATACAGTTCCCCACAGTCGTCTAATGAACAAAGTAAGAGCATATGGACTATCAGACCAGTTGTGTGATTGGATTGAGGAGTTCCTAGATAACAGAACGCAGCATGTCATTCTCAATGGAGAGAAGTCTTCCGAAGTAAGAGTGATTTCGGGTGTGCCGCAGGGGAGTGTCATAGGACCGTTGCTACTCACAATATACATAAATGATCTGGTGGTTGACATCGGAAGTTCACTGAAGCTTTTTGCAGATGATGCTGTGGTATATGGAGAGTTTGTAACAATGGAAAATTTTACTGAAATGCTGGAGGATCTGCAGTGAATTGACGCATGGTGCAGGGAATGGCAATTGAATCTCAATGTAGACAAGTGTAATGTGCTACGAATACATAGAAAGATAGATCCCTTATCATTTAGCTACAAAATAGCTGGTCAGCAACTGGAAGCAGTTAATTCCATAAATTATCTGGGAGTAGGCATTAGGAGTGATTTAAAATCGAATGATCATATAAAGTTGATCGTCGGTAAAGCAGATGCCAGACAGATTCATTGGAAGAATCCTAAGGAAATGCAATCCGAAAACAAAGGAAGTAGGTTACAGTACGCTTGTTCGCCCACTGCTTGAATACTGCTCAGCAGTGTGGGATCCGTACCAGATAGGGTTGATAGAAGAGATAGAGAAGATCCAATGGAGAGCAGCGCGCTTCGTTACAGGATCATTTAGTAATCGCGAAAGCGTTACGGAGATGATAGATAAACTCCAGTGGAAGACTCTGCAGGAGAGACGCTCAGTGGCTCGGTACGGGCTTTTGTTAAAGTTTCAAGTACATACCTTCACAGAAGAGTCAGTATATTGCTCCCTCCTACGTACATCTCGCGAAGAGACCATGAGGATAAAATCAGAGAGATTAGAGCCCACACAGAATCATACCGACAATCCTTCTTTCCACGAACAATACGAGACTGGAATAGAAGGGAGAACCGATAGAGGTACTCAGGGTACCCTCCGCCACACACCGTCAGGTGGCTTGCGGAGTGTGGATGTAGATGTAGATGTAGAAATGGTAGAGAAACTTCAAACACGTAGCACTGAACCACATTTGGTACGTACTAGGTGTGAAGGTTTCTGTCGTACTGTTAACGGTGACAGACGTACGGGTTTTAAGTGTAAGCGCATGGAACACAGCACATGAGTGTAAAAATATGTTTATGATGAGTCCAAGAGATTTCCTCAAGGAAATGATTTATAAAGATCAGCGATATCGAGATAAGTGCAACAGACATTGATTTAAAATCGGAGTGTGTCCCTGTTTTTGTTATAGAAGGGATTGATGACTGTGAAGGATATTGCTGACGCAATCATTTAAACGTAGACCTAATTTGATATAATATAGTTCAGTTCTCGATTTGTGTCACACAGCGATAGATAGCAGATGATAATTAATGACGCTGGAAATAAGTTAATTGGTATATGGCACCGAAATCCACCTTTCCTGCAAACCGTGACGTTAGGGAATGACGGCTGGTGCTTCCATGTCGATCCCCAGTAGGACAAAGAAACCAAAATAAAGAAGAAGTGAAAAGATGTATCAAATGTGTGTTCATGGACGTGCGGTATCAGTGACACTATGAGTAGTAAAATAAGTCACTGCTGACAGTTTACAGCGAATTTATAGGTTTTCCAAAAGTATATAGTCAGAAATGTAGAGTACTTTGGGGGGTGAATAAAGGCATTTTGTTTGTATCTCGTTTCCTTTGTCTTTTCATTCCATTTACTACACTCGTAAAAACAAGCAGTTCAAAAAAGTTAAGGTTTTCGTGGCCACTTGTTGACAATCTGCCTAATGGCTTCTGTCTCGGGTTCTTTCGCCGACGTTCATCTGATGATTTTACTGACGTTTCGCCAGCTGGCATTGTCAAAGCTTCACCCTCCATTGCCGGTGGTGAACTGGAGCCGAGCTTGCGGAAGGCAGACGGTATGTACCTGGCGCGCCAACGTCCGAGGGCTTCTCCGCGGTCATTTACGGTGCGGTTCTCCTGTTGCTACCTGCGACGGTCGTTCTCTGCAGTACGGGAAGCCAGGATCCGTTTTCCTTAATGCTTTCCTCTTTCTTGTTGAAGATGTTCGCGTGTTCTTGTATTTCTACAGCTTCTCTGAACAAGCGGGTATGATAGTGCCAAGTGAGAAGCGTCTCAGCGACAGTCGGCGCGCGACCGCAGGCGGGATTTAAGATGGCAGCCCGCCCTCAGGAGCTCGGTTCGTCAGCGCATCTGACGATGGCGACATGTCTGATCGCCGAAATATTGTGCCCATTGGACACTATGGATCGGCAGTACATCAGTGGACTGTTCGAACAAGAAATACGCCAGGAGAAACTGGAGAACCACATGCCTGGGAAAGATTTAAAAGGGCTATCTACGGACGACGTGACCCACAAGCCACTCTGAGGGATCTACGCTGAATCGCCATTGAGGAGTGGAACAAACTGGATCAACAGTGCCCTGATGAACTTGTGGATAGTATGCATTCAAGAGGACTGCTACTGAGTTTTAGAGGTACCAGTGTCTATATCAGTGTGGACCACAGGCAATGCGTGGTTTTCAAGAGCAATAAAAATTGCGTAAATGATGTTTATATTGATACCTATTCCAGTTTTCTGTACGAGTTCCGGAACTCTCGGAACCGAGGTGATCGAAAACTTCTTTTGATATGTGTATAAAAACAGCCATGTCTCCCTGATTCAGTGACATAAGCTACAGCTTATTCATTAGGATATACTTCCGAATAAGTGTATAACTGCAGAGTATTTCGCTGATGGCAAGAGCATGTAAACACATATTTCATGCAAGAGAAGCATTTAGTTCCATTGTTGTCTGTTCTTATTGCGATATGCAGTTTCCTTGACATGTAACGAATTGTGTGGAGTCTAATGGTTCCCTCATTCTTACGCTTCATTCGACTTCCCAATACACTACTATTTTTGTAAATGTAATGACTTTGCTACAAAAGCGAGTGTGTTAAGAGTCTTACCGTTTCCGGCTCCAATGTAGGGGCAATTGTGTAACTGATTTCTTCTGTGTTGGAAAATAGTTTTGCTGACCTCGATGTGGTTTTCCCTTAAGCTGCACTTGTAGTGGCTTGTTTGTTACTTTAAAGATGTAGGTTCTGCGTCCCACAAAAGTTTCCTACGCACCACATTCACTTCACGTTGTTGAGCAGCTATACGAGATCTTCCTGCAACTGGTCAGGTTTTCTGCTGTTTACTAGCTTTTTTTGTTCTTAAAAGGAAACGACATTCTTCAGCAAATTTCTGTAGGTTACAAGAGAATCGTAAATAAATTCCTAGGAAACTAAAGAGAGAGAAATGTGGTGTCATTATTTTGGTCGGTGTGATAAAAATCAACATAGACGATACTACTCGCGCCCATCCGATGTCGTATTCAGAAAAGTAGCTTTATATCCGCTTGGAGCGTTGTTATCGCAGTATACTACAAAAAAACACCAGGAGTCTCGTGACAGTAAGTATTATATTATACACATAGTTGTGAGCGGTAATATTATTTTTCAAGTGCAATCAGTCAGTGCAGTCTATGTTGTCTTACAGAACGCACTTTATAATAAATCCTCGGGAAGATTTTTGTTGTATTTTACACCGATAGTATGTTTTACGTTACCTCTGCTTTTGAAGTACCCAGCAGTTGTCATCGTAATAATTTCAAGAGGATTAATATGCTTTGATATGAATATTTGATTACAATAATTTTACAAAAGATATTCATAGACGACAGCCATTGGTGCAAATGAGTTTCATCTTAAGACTTTTTACTGTGTTATTAATGTCGTATTCAGAAAAGTAGCTTTATATCCGCTTGGAGCGTTGTTATCGCAGTATACTACAAAAAAACACCAGGAGTCTCGTGACAGTAAGTATTATATTATACACATAGTTGTGAGCGGTAATATTATTTTTCAAGTGCAATCAGTCAGTGCAGTCTATGTTGTCTTACAGAACGCACTTTATAATAAATCCTCGGGAAGATTTTTGTTGTATTTTACACCGATAGTATGTTTTACGTTACCTCTGCTTTTGAAGTACCCAGCAGTTGTCATCGTAATAATTTCAAGAGGATTAATATGCTTTGATATGAATATTTGATTACAATAATTTTACAAAAGATATTCATAGACGACAGCCATTGGTGCGAATGAGTTTCATCTTAAGACTCTTTACTGTGTTATTAATGTACTTATAAAACGGAGGAACATTTGAGTTGCTAGTGTCCGTTAGCACCACAATAAAAACATTATACATCTCATTCTTCCAAAGCCACAAGCTTAAGTGTTACTAGTCTGTTAGGCATAGAGCCACATAAAAATGTAATTGTTGTGACATAGCAATGCATTTGTCTTCTGGTCAAAAACAATGGAGATGTATAAGGGTTGTAAAATGAAGTGCTGTGGTTTCATAAATCTTAATATGATTTGCTCATTATAGCAAAGGTCAAAATAACTGAGGTAGAAATGAGCGGCAATAACAATAAGCTGTTATTTCAGTTTGCTAAATAGAAGTGATTGCAGCTGACAATTTATCGAATACTTGCAGAAATAACAGTAACAGGATCAAAAGCTGAAGAAAGGTGAGAAATGTTACATAATATGGCAAGTCTTCAAAGTAAGGGAACAAAGTGTGATAAAAACAAGGATGTATCAACCTGTCTTACAAACCTTCGGTTTTTGTTTAAAGACAGTTACTAAAGTGTATGTAGACTGTTCAAAAAGAGTCACAGAGCAAAATAAAAGTATGTTATTAGCATTAACTACGGTTAATCAGGGTTATTTTAATTTCAGATGCTTATTAAAAGAGAAAATAATTCTTCCAAATATGGAGAAGTGTTCCCGTTAACCTCTGATAAACAGCTGAATAGGTGGTAGACAAATTATCCTGTATTAAAGGTACACACGCTCTACGTCACTGAAAACAGTGCACTCTCTTGCAAACATTCATTATCGTGTAGAAAATTTATGACACAAAGCCATTGTCAGACGTCTGTGCACACGCGCTTTTTTTCTGCCGAAAGCCGACGAAAAATGCGAGACCTGCAGGGATAATAATGTGAGAATGTTTACATGTGCATCAGAGGCTAGTCTGCAGACAATAGGCTCTGATACGAAGCTCACCGTCGTACAGTCAGGCACCAGGAGCTGTGGGGTTATCCGTCATGATTTAATGCAGAGGCATACTGCAGGATTTCTTTAGATACTATTGTGAACTCTTGGAAACTACTAGAGTTTTAATTTGTTTTCCATAAAACGGCTGGCTTGACATCGTTCATGAATATGGGTGTAGCACCACAGAAATAAATCAGGAAGAATACACATCCGTCACTTAAATTAAAGCTCTAGCATCCTCGGTAAAGGAATACCTACATGCTCCACATTCCTGTTATCTGCTTAGTCAAATGAAGTCCTGAAAGCTACGTGGCTGTATGACTTCTTCAAAAGTAAATTCTAATCGTAATTCGTCATCCTACAGTAAATAGGTAACTTTGGACAAGAGAGTTCCTCCGGCACAAAATGCTAATATATTACTGTAATATGACCAAATCTCTCAAGAATATTCCACTATGTTACAGTACTGGCTCATCTAGCTTTATGAGCGAGCTTATTTACCTCGTTGAAATTCGTAATCTAAAGTTTTTCATGACACCTAGGAGCTTTCCACTAATTATTCTACGATCACCGCGCTCCTCACTCTCTGTGGGCACTGACTATTTAAAGGTGCGGCACATTTTCTTGACTAAATTACGAAGCTTAAGTTCAAATATTGTGTGGCTCGGAAGTCATAGTAAGATAATTTGTTTTCTATTCCTCATTTGTCTCATGGTAAATACACAGTGCTACCTAGTGTGATAGAGTCGTGAGGTAAAATGGCGACTAGACTTGTGAGGCGCACGGAAGACAAGAGGGGCAGTAGAAGCATCCTTTTCTGGGCCAGTTAAATATTTTAGGCTAAGTCGTTAGTGTAGGACGAAAGAGTTCAGCAAGCGCCCCAGAAGCGTTCTTTAAATACTTCCGTCACAGAGGAAGAAGTGTTTTCATGTTTCTGACAGGTAAACCAGGATCCAAAACTACCTTCATCGGCATATGCATAAATTTCAATATCTTTTACTATTAATTTGATTTGGGTGCATGGTTTTTTTCTAGAAATTTCTAAGTTGTTGTTGAATTCAATAGCAATCATGCAGTCAAAAGGTACTGCTATGACTTCCCAAGCTAAATCCCAGTTTTTCTTAAATGATTTATATACTTAGTAGCTGATTTTCGGAAGTGAACGAACATCAGAGTACGACTGCAGCTTGGTGTAGGTAGCAAACCAGAGCATTAGCTGCATCATATTAAAAATGTAACTGCCATTCAGCCTGAGAATTTTCACGGTAATTTATGAAAGTAAACAGATACAAGTAGAGTATCCTCTTCACAAGTTGTGCTTGCGGCTAATGTTATGGATAAATTATTGTTGTAGAACATGACCTAGGCGGATCTGTAAAATCATGCATTTAGAATCGCTGAACGTATTTTACTTCTGGTCGGCCTATCTACTGTTTTCATGTGGTATTGTGAAAAATCCCGCTATGTTTCCAACTTTTTTGTATCCCTATTTTACTAACAAATTAATATACTGTCCGTATGTCCGTTAATCTCATTCGCGGTACTTTCCTTCCTTGAAGACGTCAAAGAGGCTCATATTTTTAAAATCAATTAAGAAATGAGTGAATAAAATGTCGTCGGGTTTTCAGCCGCATCAAATGACTATAATTACACGATGTTTCGGCTAAACACACCTTGGACATTATGAAGTGGTATGACTGTCAGTGGGCTGCTGATACGCCCCTTATGCAAACTAGCTGCCGGCTGTGGCTTCACTGATGCCCGTGGCGTCGCCGTATATGATGACCTTGCGTACGAAATACCTGCTTTAAGTTAGCGATCGCTAGATCCCATTCCGAACTGAGATGCAAGCCGCCGTCTCCATTAACAGTGTTATCTGTTGTTTTCATTTCAATGGCTTTTTTTTATGTTACACAGTCCCAGAAGTCGTTACTGCGAACCCCGACTCACGTTTCGTCAAAATTTAACTGGCTACTGTTTTCTAAAGCACACCAAGCCAAAGCGGATTCTCAGGGTGGAATATGCGACACAACCTCTCATGCTCATTCTTGCGTGGTTCCACAGTGAGAACTGTTCGTCCAGCGTTAACACCTGCCACATTTCTCAAAGTGCTTTGTAGATCGCAGGTGTCCTGAGGCCCTGCTGCGTCGTTAGCTGGTCTCAGCAGTTGACGGATTTTTGTCGAAGGCCTGAAGACCAATATGATCTTCTGCCTTTTCAGCAGGCGGCTATCTTGCCCGACACGGAGCCACAGAGCGACAAGAAGGCGATTTTCTTTTACTGCTGCTCGTCGATGGTCTTGCTGTGGTTCTTGCTTGAAATCTCTTCACTTTTTTGATGAACGTTATTGCCGTTGTTCCTGAAGACCTTGCTTCGGTAGCTTGTCTCAAGGACCAGATTGCAGCGTCTGATATCATTCTTGCACGATCCACCAGTGTGTTTAACACAGTACGCTATTATGGCGCTGATGATGGCCGATTACGTGCAAGTACAGATTGGTGTGGGTACGTTTTCTATAGACGCTGTGGCTAAGACATCAACTTCGTTTGCCGCGGATGAAGACGTCGAGGAAGGGCAATGCATTGTCTTTTCTGGAAAAACAGGTATAACGTTCATCAAATTAATGAAGTGATTTCAATAGAGAATCACAATAGGAGGCGAGCACTAGTGATGTCACAGTCGGCAGCTAGCATATATAAGGGCGTACCGGCAGTCCACAGGAAGCCATGCAATTTGACAAAGGCCGAGGAGTGCCTGACAGAAAGCTCGAGTAATTGTGATCAGATGACGAAGCTCGAAAACCAAGAATGTTTTATTTATTGTTACCGCTGCCAGACACCGCATTGTTACAATTAAGAAATCAATTACAATAAAATATAAATGGAAAGTAAAAGCAAATAAGCTATCACACGTATCGGAAAGAAGTTCAACGCGGGTAGAAAGACCCTCTGCCAGATGAATAGCAAGCAGTAAGATATCTGAAAGTCGACAGATCCACGGGGACTCGGGCTACCATAAAGAAAATAGTTCTATCACTCGGCCTGTTATTGGTAGGGAACTAGCAAACATTAGATGGTTACGACCCGTCCTGTTAGGTCCTTTCGCGATTGTGTGAGCAGCCACGGTGACAGTGCTGTGTCCCACACGGAGTGAAAGCGGCCTACTTCACGAGTTACGCGCCGATCCTGCCGCTGCCCCTTCCCCGCTCTACACTCTGTTACTCGATGCCAGCTGTTCGCTGTGAAAACACTGTTGCTTCTCACGCACCGATCCTCTTTCACTGTGGAAGATACGTCTCCCCACTTACTGTCGTGTATCCGCCTGTATACGTCTTCTAACGTCACTATCACTCGGCAAGTGCACAATCACCTTCTTCATATCCATCTCTGATGGATAAATGGGATTAATACGATATCGTTTACTCTTCGAGACAAGAAAGATATTCTAGTCCTCTGTTGCGTAACATTTAACTTCACGTAAACATATAATTTGCCAAGCACTAACGTCTAATCAAGATCTTGTTCTGGTTTTAATCTTTCAGTTACCTGGCATCGAAAAATTTTACACTCATCTCCACTTTTTTAAGGTGAATTTCGTCCACTCGCTTGGACACCATCTTGTGAAATTCTTTTGTGCGATCTATACTTTGTTTAGAACCTCGGCCAGCTCTTTGCCTTAGAATGATCCTATTTATTTCCAAAGTAATGAAATTCTTGTAAATGTAGTGACTCCTAACGTGAAACTGTGTTCTGGACATTACTTCGGTGTTCTGGCCACTACACCCTACTACATACATTGAATGAGTGTCTGGAAGTTCCTGTAACAAACAGTACTCCATTTTCGATATCCAGGGACGAACCAGGAATAATTAAAAACTCCACCCTGAGACACCATAGACGACTGTGTACTTCTATTCAAAATAGCGCCACTGTTTTCGATGCAGCAGTCAGTTATATGTCAACGAACACGAGCAATCAGTGTCTCGCATCGATGAAACATTCATTTCCAGCTACTGGTTTCTGAGCCCAAAACGTCATTTAACGATATTCTACCGTGAGTTTACTCGTATTTTTGATCCTACTGTTCGGTGTACCATGTTATGCTTCTTCTAAACCCACGGAATGAGACTGAAGATTTAATTTTTATATAATTAACGAGGTGCTGTAGTAAGAAGTAATGGTTGGGTAAAATTTCTTGTATAGTGAGCGATCAAAAAGTTTCCGTTCGAGGCGCGTGCAGTCGAGAATTAGTATGCCAATCAGGCAAAATGGCCAAGAGCATTGAGGCAGTCATCCCACTGGCACATCACGTTCAAGATACCCGCTTGGTAAGGCACCGTGTTCTGCTGCGTGAAGAATTCCGTAACTGCCCTGCGCTTTCTCGTCCGACAAGCCTTTTTTAAGGGACCGTAGGCGTAATAAACGGACGGGGAGCGATCAGGACTAAAGGGTGAGTGCATCTCACTCGAGTTGGGGTAACTTCTGCGTTAAGGATGTTTGCGATATGGGTACGTGTGCTATCATGAAGCAGCAGCAACCCCTGTGCGCACCATTCCACAATCATGGTTTTCGACGGACAGGGAGCCCCATACACATTCTTCATTGTCCGGTGTTTGTCCTTCGGCAGCCAACAAACGAATTGAAGCGCAGTGGTCCTGTCTGGACGTTTTTGGTATAACGTTGCGATACTGACATTTCCGTATTTACCGCACGCGCGTCGGAAAGACACGAATGACAATGAATTTAGCGTGTAGCATTGTTGGCCGGGAGGCCCCATCTGAGGAAGTTCGGCCGCCGAGTGCAAGAATTATTTCAGTCGACGCCACATTCAGCGACCTGCGTGCCGGTGATCAGGACGAAATGATGATAAGGACAACACAACACCCAGTCCACGAGCGGAGAGAACCTCCGAACCGGCCGGGAATCGAACCCGAGCCCACTAAATGGGAGACAAGCACATGGACACTACACTAATTTTTTGCCTACATGTGGTGAATCGGAATCGCGCTACGTTGCATACACGCCGCAGCAACGCCCTCAGACGGAAACTTTTTGATCGCTCCTTGAAGCATGAAGCGCCTCAAGTTGATGTTGAACTATTGGCTACATGTCTGGGAGAATACATTTTCAGTAGTGCGATATAATAAATGAGGCACGTAAGTACATAACTGGCCAAGCACCAAAAAATGAGAATATGAGTTACAGGTGAAATTCCGCTGTAACGGCCAACGCTAACATATATAACTACACTAGTGCCAAAACAGCGCGAAACAGTATTTGCAGCTGTCACTCTCAAATTACGACATCGATGTTCAAAAACGAGCCATGCCGCTCTGTTTTTTCTTATTGTCTTGGCGCGCACTTGTCTGAATTGTTGACAGTTAAGTAGCTCTATGGTTTGTTTGCAACAATACGACACTACTGAAGTAATTATTACAGATACATAATACAGGATATTGAAAAATGGAAAGGAAAAATGCACCAAAATGGAGGAAGAGGTTAAGGTAGCGCTCAAAGTGAAAGAAAGAAATTACACAGCGAAGGATAGGAATATACCCGAAAAGACAGCACTATGGTTCCAGCTAAAGAGGCTCCCACTCACCAGGTAGGCCTTGATTGCAGTTTTAATTTTTATTAAAAGGGCTAGAATCTGCATAAGTTATGTTTTAATAGTTTAATGCGTTAAA